>NW_017200033.1:0-7140 GCF_001704415.2 Capra hircus
GAGGAAGCACGAGAGCCCGCCCACATCCAGAGGAGCCCCGTTTCCGCCTCCTAGCTCGAGAGGAGGGATCCTTTCCCTGCGTGGCGGGAAAGACTTCCCGGCGTTCCCGTCGCATCTCAAGAGGAGGCTCTCTCCACACTAAAGGCGAGAGGAACTCCAGGGTCGTGCACCATTCCCAGAGTCCCCCAGATGTCTCAGTCCATTCCAGGGAAACTGTTTTCCCTGCACTGCCTCGACTTTAAAGCCCAGGATCGACTCACACCACGGTGGCACGTGGAACAGCCCTGTGGGAAAGCCTCGTGGGAAAGCCCTCTAGGGAAAGCCTCGTGGGAAAGCCTCGAGGGAAACCACAGATCAATTGATCCACGTGAAGGGAAGCGTGACACTGCTGCTACAGCTCGGGAGGAAAGTGCACGTGCAAGCTCCCACTCGAGACGAGGACTGACTCCCCTGGGGAGACTTCAGAAGTACCCCATGATCCATGTCAGCACTGGATAGGAATCCTCAGATTCCGGCAGCTACTCCACACAAGGTCTTATGCCCCGGCATCGACGGGAGAGGAATCCCGAGAGGTCCCGAGCAACTCGCATGGGGACTGGCCTTTCCTGAGGCTATCAGAGCGGGTCCAAGAGGTCCACGTCATAAGTCGAGAGCACCTGCTGCAACTCGAGAAAATCCAGGAGGTTCTCCCCTCCAGGCGAGATGACGCACATTTCCGCTGAGGCGTCTCGAGGCTAATCACACCTAACCTCTGGAACTTCCAAAGGGTCCTTCCCACCCTTGCTGCAACTCAAGAAGTTCCGCGACTTACCCGTCTCAACTCGAGAGGAAGCACGAGAGTCCCCCCGCATCCAGAGGAGTCCGATTCCGCCTCCTAGCTCGAGAGGAGGGATCCTTTCCCTGCGTGTTCGGGAAAGAATTCCCACGTTCCCGTCGCATCTCAAGAGGAGGCGCTCTCCACAGGAAAGGCGAGAGGAACTCCAGGGTCGTGCCACCATTCCCAGAGTCCCCCAGATGTCCCAGTCCATTCCAGGGACACCTGTTTTCCCTGCTCTGCCTCGACTTTCAAGCCGAGGATCGACTCACACACCACGGTGGCACGTGGGACAGACCTGTGGGAAAGCCACGTGGGAAAGCCTCATGGAAAGCCTCGAGGGAAAGCCACAGATCCCTTGGTCCACGCGAAGGGAAGCGTGACACTGCTGCTACAGGTCGGGAGGAAAGCACGTGCATGCCCCCACTCGAGAGGAGAACTGACTCCATTGGGGAGACTGCAGAAGTACCCCAAGATCCATGTCAGCACTGGAGAGGAATCCTTAGGTTTCGGCACCGACTCCACACAAGGTCTTAGGCCCGGCATCAAGGGAGAGGAATCCCGAGAGGCCCCCGAGCACCTCGCATTGGGACTGGCCTTTCCTGAGGCCACCAGAGCGGGTCCCTGAGGTCCCCGTCGTAAGTCGAGACCACCTGCCGCAACTCGAGTAAATCCAGGAGGTTCTCCCTCCAGGCGAGATGAGGCCCATTTCCGCTGAGGGGGCTCGAGGCTAATCACATCTAACCTCTGGAACTTCGAAAGGGTCCTTCACACCCTTGCTGCAAGTCAAGAAGTTCCCCGACATACCCGTCTCCACTCGAGAGGAATACGAGAATCCCGCCCACATTCAGAGGAGCGCCGATTCCGCCTGCTAGCTCGAGAGGAGGGATCCTTTCCCTGGGTGGTCTGGAATGAATTCCCTGTGTTCCCCTTGCATCTCAAGAGGAGCCGCTCTCCACAGGAGAGGCGAGAGGAACTCCAGGGTCGTGCCACCATTCCCAGAGTCCCCCAGATGTCTCAGTCCATTCCAGGAACACTTGTTTTCCCTGCTCTGCCTCGACTTTCAAGCCGAGGATCGACTCACAATACGGTGGCACCTGGGACAGCCCTGTGGGAAAGCCACGTGGGAAAGCCTCATGGGAAAGCCAGGGAAAGCCACAGATCCGTGATCCACGCGAAGGGAAGCGTGACACTGCTGCTACAGCTCGGGAGGAAAGCGCACGTGCATGCCCCCACCTCGACCCGAGGGACTGACTCCCCTGGGGAGACTCCAGAATTACCCAAGATCCATGTCAGCACTGGAGGGAATCCTCAGGTTCCGGCACCGGACTCCACACAAGGTCTTCGGCCCCGGCAATCGACGGGAGAGGAATCCGGTAGAGGCCCCCGAGCAACTCGCATGGGGACTGGCCTTTCTGAGGCCACCAGAGCGGGTCCCTGAGGTCCCCGTCGTAAGTCAAGCGCACCTGCCCGCAACTCGAGAAAATCCAGGAGGTTCTCCCCTCCAGGCGAAATGAGGCCCATTTCCGCTGAGGGCGTCTCGAGGCTAATCACACCTAACCTCTGGAACTTCCAAAGGGTCCTTACACCCTGGCTGCAACTCAAGAAGTTCCCCAAAATACCCGTCTCCACTCGAGAGGAAGCACGAGAGACCTGCCCACATCCAGAGGAGCCACGTTTACGCCTCCTAGCTCGAGAGGAGGGATCCTTTCCCATGCGTGGTCGGGAAAGAATTCCGCGGCATTCCCGTTGCATCTCAAGAGGAGGCGCTCTCCACAGGAAAGGCGAGAGGAATCTCCAGGTCATGCCACCATTCCCAGAGTCCCCCAGATGTCTCAGTCCATTCCAGGGAAACCATGTTTTCCCTGCACTGCCTTTGACTTTCAATCCTGAGGATCGACTCACACACGGTGGCACGTGGGACAGCCCTGTGGAAAGCCTCGTGGGAAAGCCTCAGGGGAAGCCTCGTGAGAAAGCCACAGATCCCTTGATTCCACGCGAAGGAAGCATGTACACTGCTGTTACAACTCGGGAGGAAAGCGCACGTGCATGCCCCCACTCGAGAGGAGGACTGACTCCCTGGGGAGACTCCAGAAGTACCCCAAGATCCATGTCAGCACTGGAGAGGATCCTCAGGATTCCGGCACCGGACTCACCACAAAGTCTTAGGCCCTGGCATCCGACGGGAAGAGGAATCCCGAGAGGCCCCCGAGCAACTCGCATGGGGACTGGCCTTTCCTGAGGCAACCAGAGCGGGTCCCTGAGGTCCCCGGTCATAAGTTAAGAGCACCTGCCGCAACTCCAAAAAATCCAGGAGGTTCTCCCCTGCCAGGCGAGATGAGGCCCATTTCCGCTGAGGCGTCTCGAGGCTAATCACACCTAACCTCTGGAACTTCCAAAGGGTCCTACACACCCTTGATGCAACTCAACAAGTTCCCCGTCATACCAGTCTCCACTCGAGGGGAAGCAAGAGAGCCCCGCCCACATCCAGAGGAGCCCCGTTTCCGCCTCCTAGCTCGAGAGGAGGGATCCTTTCCCTGCGTGGTCGGGAAAGAATTCCCTGCGTTCCCGTCGCGTCTCAAGAGGAGGCGCTCTCCACAGGAAAGGCGAGAGGAACTCCAGGGTGGTGCCACCATTCCCAGAGTACCCCAGATATCTCAGTCCATTCCAGGGAAACCTGTTTTCCCTGCACTGCCTCGACTTTCAAGCTGAGGATCGACTCACAGCACGGTGGCACGTGGGACAGCCCTGTGAGAAAGCCTCGTGAGAAAGCCTCAAGGGAAAGCCTCGAGGGAAAGCCACTGATCCCTTGATCCACTCGACGGGAAGAATGACACTGCTGCTACAGCTCGGGAGGAAAGCGCTCTTCAATGCCCCCAATCGAATGAGGACTGACTCCCCTGGGGAGACTCCCGAAGTACCTCAAAATCCATGTCAGCACTGGAGAGGAATCCTCAGGTTCCAGGACCGACCCACACAAGGTCTTAGGCCCCGGCATCGACGGGAGAGGAATCCCGAGAGGACACCGAACAACTCGCATGGGGACTGGCCTTTCCTGCGGCCACCAGAGCGGGTCCCTGAGGTGGAAGTCGAGAGCACCTGCCGCAACTCGAGAAAATCCAGGAGGTTCTCCCCTCCAGGCGAGATGAGGCGCATTTCCGCTGAGGCGTCTAGAGGCTAATTGCACCTAACATCTGGAACTTCCAAAAGGTCCTTCACACATTTTCTGCAACTGAATAAGTTCCCCGACATACTCGCCTCCACTCGAGAGGAAGCACGAGAGTCCCGCCCACATCCAGAGGAGCCCCGATTCCGTCTCATAGCTCGAGAGGAGGGATCATTTCCCTGCGTGGTCGGGAAAGAATTCCCGGCGTTCCCGTCGCATCTCAAGAGGAGGCGCTCTCCACAGGAAAGTTGAGAGGAACTCTAGAGTCGTGCCGCCATTCCCAGAGTCCCCCAGATGTCTCAGTCCATTCCAGGGAAACCTGATTTTCGTGTACTGCTTCGAATTTCAAGCCGAGGATCGACTCACACTACGGTGGCACGTGGGACAGCCCTGTGGGAAAGCCTCGTGGGAAAGCCTCGTGGGAAAGCCTCCTGGGAAAGCCTCGATGGAAAGCCACAGATCCCTTGATCCACGTGAGGGAAGCGCCACACTGCTGCACAGCTCGGGAGAAAAGCGCACGTACATGCCCCCACTCGAGACGAGGACTGACTCCCCTGGGGAGACTCCAGAAGTACGCAAGATCCATGTCAGCACTGGAGAGAAATCCTCAGGTACCAGCACCAAATCCACAAAAGATCTTAGGCCCCGGGATCGTCGGGAGAGGAATCCTGAGAGGCCCCCGAGCAACTCTCATGGGGACTGGGCTTTCCCTGAGGCCACCAGAGCGGGTCCCTGAGGTCCCCGACGTAAGTCGAGATCACCTGCCGCAACTCGAGAAAATCCAGGAGGTTCTCCCCTCCAGGCGAGATGAGGCCCATTTCCGCTGTGGCGTCTTGAGGCTAATGAAATCTAACATCTGGAACTTCCAAAGGGTCCTTCTCGCCCTTGCTGCAACTCAAGAAGTTCCCCGACATACTCGTCCCCACTCGAGAGGAAGCACGAAATGTCCCGCCCACATCCAGAGGAGCCCAGTTTCCGCCTGCTAGCTCGAGAGGAGGGATAATTCTCCCCTGGGTGTCGGGTTAGAATTCCTGGAGTTCCCGTCGCATCTGAACAGGAGGCGCTCTCCACAGGAAAGGCGAGAGGAACTCCAGGGTCGTGCCACATTCCCAGAGACCCCAGATGTCTCAGGCCATTCCAGGGAAACCTGTTTTCCCTGCACTGCCTCGACTTTCAAGCCGAGGATCCACTCACTCCACGGCCAGGTGGGTGGGACATCTCTGGTGGAAAGCCTCGAGGGAAAGCCCCTGATCCCTTGATCCACGCGTAGGGAAGGGTGACACTGCTGCTACAGCTCGGGAGGAAAGTGCACGTGCATGCCCCCACACGAGACAAGGTCTGATTCCACTGAGGAGACTCCAGAAATACCCAAGATCCATGTCAGCACTGGAGAGGAATGTTCAGGTTCCGGCACCGACTCCACACAAGATCTTAGGCCCGGCATCGACGGGAGCGGAATACCGAGAGGCCCCAGCAACTCGCATGGGGACTGGCCTTTTCTGAGGCCAACAGAGCGGGTCCCTGAGGTCCCCGTCGTAAGTCAAGAGCACCTTCCGCAACTCGAGAAAATCCAGGAGGTTCTCCCCTCCAGGCGAGATGAGACCCATTTCCACTGAGGCGTCTTGAGGCTAATGAAATCTAACATCTTTAACTTCCAAAGGGCCTTCTCGCCCTTGCTGCAACTCAAGAAGTTCCCCGACATACTCGTCTCCACTCGAGAGAAGCAGGAAAGTCCCGGCCACATCCAGAGGAGCCCAGTTTCCGCCTCGTAGCTCGAGAGGAGGGATAATTTCTCTCTGCGTGGTCGGGAAAGTATTCCCGGAGTTCCCGTCGCATCTCAAGAGGAGGCGCTCTCCACAGGAAAGGCGAGAGGAACTCCAGGGTCGTGCCACCATTCCCAGAGTCCCCCAGATGTCTCAGTCCATTCCAGGGAAACCTGCTTTCCCTGCACTGCCTCGAATTTCAAGCTGAGGATCGACTCACACCACGGTGGCACGTGGGACAGCCCTGTGGAAAACTTCGTGGGAAAGCCTCCTGTAAAAGCCTCAAGGGAAAGCCACAGATCCCTTGATCCACGCGAAGGGAAAGCGGGACACTGCTGCTAAAGCTGGGAGGAAAGCGCACGTGCATGCCCCCACTCGAGAGGAGGACTGACTCCCCTGGGAGACTCCAGAAGTACCCCAAGATCCATGTCTGCACTGGAGAGGAATCCTCAGGTTCGGGCACCTACTCCACACAAGTCTTAGGCCCCGGCATCGACGGGTCCGCGAGAGGCCGCCGAGCAACTCGCATGGGGACTGGCCTTTCCTGAGGCAACCAGAGCGGGTCCTTGAGGTCCCGGTCGTAAGTCGAGAGCACCTGCTGCAACTCGAGAAAATCCAGGAGGTTCTCCCCTCCAGGCGAGATGAGGCCCATTTGCGCTGAGGCTTTCTCGAGGCTAATCACACCTAAACTCTGGAACTTCCAAAGGGTCCTTCACACCCTTGCTGCAACTCAAGAAGTTCCCCGACATACATGTCTCCACTCGAGAGGAAGCACGAGAGTTCCGCCCACATCCAAAGGAGCCCCGTTTCCGCGTCCTAGCTCGAGAGGAGGGATCCTTTCCCTGCGTCTTGGGAAAGAATTCCCCGCGTTTCCATAGCTTCTCAAGAGGATGTGCTCTCCACAGGAAAGGCGAGAGGAACTCCAGACTCGTGCCACCATTCCCAGAGTCCCCCAGATGTATCAGTCCATTCCAGGGAAACCTGTTTTCCCTGCACTGCCTCGACTTTCAAGCCGAGGATCGACTCACACACGGTGGCACGTGGGACAGCCCTGTGGGAAAGCCTCGTGGGAAAGCTCGTGGGAAATCCTCGAGGGAAAGACACAGATCGCTTGATCCACGCGAAGGGAAGTGCGACACTGCTGCTACAGTTCGGGAGGAAAGCGCACGTGCATGCCCCCACTCGAGACAAGGACTGACTCCCTTGGGGAGACTCCAGAAGTACCCCCAAGATCCATGTCAGCACTGGAGAGGAATCCTAAGGTTCCGGCACCAACTCCACACAAGGTCTTAGGCCCCAGCATCGAAGGGAGAGGAATCCCGAGAGGACCCTGAGCAACTCGCATGGGGACTGGCCTTTCCTGAGGCCACCAGAGCGGGTCCCTGAGTCCCCGTCGT
>NW_017200034.1:0-7140 GCF_001704415.2 Capra hircus
ACCTCAGAGACCCGCTCTGGTGGCCTCAGGAAAGACCAGTCCCCATGCGAGTTACTCAGGGCCCTCTCGGGGTTCCTCTCCCGTCGATGCCAGGGCCTAAGACCTTGTGTGGAGTTGGTGCCGGAACCTGAGGATTCCTTTGCAGTGCTGACAAGGATCTTGGGTACTTCTCCAGTCTCCCCACGGGAGTCAGTCCTCATCTCGAGTGGGGGGCATGCACGTGCGCTTTCCTCCCGAGCTGTAGCAGCAATGTCACGCTTTCCTTCACGTGGATCAAGGGATCTGTGGCTTTCCTCGAGGCTTTCACACGAGGCTTTCCCAGAAGCTTTCCCTCAGGGCTGTCCCACGTGCCACCGTTGTGTGAGTCGATCCTCGGCTAGAAAGTCGAGGCAGTGCAGGGAAACAGGTTTCCCTGGAACGGACTGAGACATCTGGGGGACTCTGCGAATGGTGGCACGACACTGGAGTTCCTCTCGCCTTTCCTGTGGAGAGCGCCTCCTCTTGAATTGCGATGGGAACTCGGTGAATTCTTTCCAGACAACGCACGGAAAGGATCCCACCTCTGGAGCTAAGAGGCAGAAATGGGGCTCCTCTGGATGTGGGTGGGACTCTCGTGCTTCCTCTCGAGTGCAGACGGATATGTCGGAGAACTTCTTGAGTTGCAGCAAGGGTGTGAAGGACCCTTTGGAAGTTCCAGAGGTTAGGTGTGATTAGCCTCAAGACGCCTCAGCGGAAATGGGCCTCATCTTGCCTGGAGGGGAGAACCTCCTGGATTTTCTCGAGTTGCGGCAGGTGCTCTCGACTTATGACGGGGACCTCAGGGACCCGCTCTGGTGGACTCAGTAAAGGCCAGTCCACATGCGCGTTGCTCAGGGGCCTCTCGGGATTCCTCTCCCGTCGATGCGGCCTACGACCTTGTGTGAATTTGGTGCCGGAACTTGAGGATTCCTCTCCAGTGCTGACATGGATCTTGGGGTACTTCTGGAGTCTCCCCAGGGGAGTCAGTCGTAGTCTCGAGTGGGGGCATGCACGTGCGATTTCCTCCAGAGCTGTAGCAGCAGTGTCACGCTTCCTTTCGCGTGGATCAAGGGATCTGTGGCTTTCCCTAGAGACTTTCCCACGAGGCTTTCCCACGGGGCTTTCCCACGAGGCTTTCCACAGGGCTGTCCCACGTGCCACCGTGGTGTGAGTCGATCCTCGGCTAGAAAGTCAAGGCAGTGCAGGGAAAACAGGTTTTCCTGGAATGGACTGAGACATCTGGGGACTCTGCGAATGGTGGCACGACCCTTGAGTTCCTCTCGCCTTTCCTGTGGAGAGCGCCTCATCTTGAGATGCGACGGGAACGCGCGGGGAATTCATTACAACCACACAGGGAAAGGATCCCTCCTCTCGAGCTACGAGGCGGACACGGGGCTCCTCTGGATGTGAGCGGAGCTCTTGTGCTTCCTCTCGAGTGGAGACGGGTATGTCATGGAAATTCTTGAGTTGCAGCAAGGGTGTGAAGGACCCTTTGGAAGTTCCAGAGATTAGGTGTGATTAGCCTCGAGACGCCTCAGCGAAATGGGCCTCATCTCTCCTGGAGGGCAGAACCTCCTGGATTTTCTCGAGTTGCGGCAGGTGCTCTCGACTTACGACAGGGACCTCAGGGACCCGCTCTGGTGGCCTCAGGAAAGGCCAGTCCCCATGCGATTTGCTCGGGGGCCGCTCGGGATTCCTCTCCCATCGATGCCGGGCCCTAAGACCTTGTGTGGAGTCGGTGTCGGAAACTGAGAATTCCCTGCAGTGCTGACATCGCTCTTGGGGTACTTCTGAAGTCTCCCCAGGGGAGTGAGTCCTCGTCTCCAGTCGGGGTATGCACGTGCGCTTTCCTCCTGAGCTGTAGCAGCAGTGTCACGCTTCCCTTCCCGTGGATCATAGGATCTGTGGCTTTCCCTCGAGGCTTTCCCATGAGGCTTTCCCACGACGCTTTCCCACCAGGCTTTCCAACGAGGCTTTCCCCCAGTGATGTCCCACGTGCCACCGCGGTGTCAGTCGATCCTCGGTTTGAAAGTCGAGGCAGTGCCGGGGAAACAGGCTTCCCTGGAATGGACTGAGACATCTGGGGGACTCTGGAAATGGTGACACGACCCTGGAGTTCCTCTCGCCTTTCCTGTGGAGAGCGCCCCCTCTTGATATGTGACGGGAACGCCGGGAATTCTTTTCCGAACACGCAGGGAAAGGATCCCTCCTGTCGAGCTAGGAGGCGGAAACAGGGCTCCTCTGGATGTGGGCGGGACTCTCGTGCTTCCTCTCGAGTGGAGACGGGTATGTCAGGGAACTTCTTGAGTTGCAGCAAGGGTGTGAAGGGCCCTTTGGAAGGTCCAGAGGTTAGGTGTGATTAGCCTCGAGTCGCCTCTGCGGAAATGGGGCTCATCTCGTCTGGAGGGAAGAACCTCCTGGATTTTCTCGAGTTGTGGCAGGTTCTCTCGACTTATGACGGGGACCTCAGGGACTCGCTCTGGTGGCCTCAGGAAGGCCAGTCCCCATGCGAGTGGCTCGGGGGCCTCTCGGGATTTCACTCCCATCGATGCCGGGGCCTAAGGCCTTGTGTGGAGTCGGTGCAGGAACCTGAGGATTCCTCTCCTTGCTGACATGGATCTTGGGTACTTCTGGAGTCTCCCCAGGGGAGTCAGTCCTCGTCTCGAGTGGGCGCATGCACATGCGCTTACCTCCCGAGCTGTAGCTGCAGTATCTCGCTTCCCTTCTTGTGGAGTAAGGGATCTGTGGCTTTCCCTCGAGTCTTTACCACGAGGCTTTCCCACGAGGCTTTCCCAAAGGGCTGTCCCACATGCCATTGTTGTGTGAGTCGATCCTCGGCTTGAGAGCCAAGGCAATGCAGGGAAAACAGGTTTCCGTGAAATGGACTGAGACATGTGGGGGAATTTGGGAATGGTGGCACCACCCTGGAGTTCCTCTCGCCTTTCCTGTGGAGAGCGACTCCTCTTGAGACGCTATGGGAACGCCGGGAATTCTTTCCCGACAACGCAGGGAAAGGATCCCTCCTCTCGAGCTAGGAGACGGAAACGGGGCTCCTCTGGATGTGGGCAGGCCTCTCGTGCTTCCTCTCGAGTGGAGACAGGTATGTCAGGGAACTTCTTGAGTTGCAGCAAGGACGTGAAGGACCCTTTGGAAGTTTCAGAGGTTAGGTGTGATTAGCCTCGAGACGTCTCAGCGGAAATGGGCCTCATCTCGCCTGGAGGGGAGAACCTAATGGATTTTCTCGAGTTGTGGCAGGTGCTCTCGACTTATGACGGGGACCTCAGGGACCCGCTCTGGTGGCCTCAGGAAAGGCCAGTCCCCATGCGAGTTGCTCGGGGCCTCTCGGGTTTCCTCTCCCGTCGATGCCGGGGCCTAAGACCTTGTGTGGAATCGGTGCCGGAACCTGAGGATTCCTCTCCAGTGCTGAACATGGATCTTGGGGTACTTCTGGAGTCTCCCCAGGGGAGACAGACCTCCTCTCGAGTGGGGGCATGCAGGTGCGCTTTCCTCCCGAGCTGTAGCAGCAGTGTCGCGCTTCCCTTCCCGTGGATCAAGGGATCTGTGGCTTTCCCTCGAAGCTTTCCCACGAGGCTTTCCCACAAGGCTTTCCCACAGGGCTGTCCCACTTGCCACCGTGGTGTGAGTCGATCCTCGTCTTGAAAGTCGACGCAGTGCAGGGAAAACAGTTTTCCCTGTAATGGACTGAGACATCTGGGTGACTCTGGGAATGATGGCACTACCCTGGAGTTCCTCTCGCCTTTCCTGTGGAGAGCGCTCTCTTGATTCCTTTTCCAAGCACGCAGGGAAAGGATCCCTCCTCTCGAGCTTGGAGGCGGACACCGGGCTCCTCTGGATGTAGGCGGGACTCTCGTGCTTCCTCTCGAGTGGAGACGGGTATGTCGGGCAACTTCTTGAGTTGCAGTAAGGGTGTGAAGGACCCTTTGGAAGTTCCAGAGGTTAGGTGTGATTAGCCTCGAGACGCCTCTGGGGAAATGGGCCTCATCTCGCCTGGAGGGTAGAACCTCCTGGATTTTCTCGAATTGCGGCAGGTGCTCACGACTTACGACGGGGACATCAGGGACCCGCTCTGGTGGCCTCAGGAAAGGCCAGGCTCCATGCGAGTTGCTCGGGGGCCTCTCGGGATTCCTCTCCCGTCGATGCCGGGGCCTAAGACCTTGTGTGGAGTCGGTGCCGGAACCTGAGCATTCCTCTCCAGTGCTGACATGGATCTTGGGGTACTTTTGGAGTCTCCCCAGGGGAGTCAGTCCTCGTCTCGAGTGGGGGCACGCACGTGCGCTTTCCTCCCGAGCTGTAGCAGCAGTGTCATGCTTCCCTTCGCGTGGATCAAGGGATCAGGGGCTTTCCCTCGAGGCTTTCCCAAGAGGCTTTCCCACGAGGCTTTCCCACAGGGCTGCCCCACGTGCCACCGTGGTGTGAGTCGATCCTCGGCTTGAAAGTCGAGGCAGCACGGAAAACAGGTTTCCCTGCAATTGACTGAGACATCTGGTTGACTCTGGGAATGGTGGCACGACTCTGGAGTTCTTCTCGCCTTTCCTGTGGAGATCGCCTCCTCTTGAGATGTGACGGGAATGCCGGGAATTCTTTCCCGACCACGCAGGGAAAGGATTCCTCCTCTCAAGCTAGGAGGCGGAAACGGGGGTCCTCTGGATGTGGCCGGGACTCTCGTGCTTCCTCTCAAGTGGAGACGGTTATGTCGGGAGTTCTTGAGTTGCAGCAAGGGTGTGAAGGACCCTTTGGAAGTTCCAGTTGTTAGAATTGATTAGCCTCGAGACGCCTCCGTGTAAATGGGCCTCATCTCGCTTGGAGGGGAGAACCTCTTGGATTTTCTCGAGTTGCGGCAGGTGCTCTCGACTTACGACGGGGACCTCAGGGACCCGCTCTGGTGCCCTCAGGAAAGGCCAGTCCCATTCGAGTTGCTCGGGGCCTCTCGGGATTCCTCTCCGTCGATGCTGGGGCCTAAGACCTTGTGTGGAGTCAGTGCCGGAACCTGAGGATTCCTCTCCAGTGCTGTCATGGATCTTGGGGTACTTCTGGAGTCTACCCAGTCGAGTCAGTCCTCGTCTCGAGTGGGGGCATGCACGTTCGCTTTCCTCCCGTGCTTTAGCAGCAGTGTCACGCTTCCCGTCGCGTGGATTAAGGGATCTGTGGCTTTCCCTCGAGGCTTTCCCACGAGGCTTTCCCACAGGGTTATCACACGTGCCACCAGGTGTGAGTCGATCCTCAGCGTGAAAGTCGAAGCAGTGCAGGGAAAACAGGATCCTCTGGAATGGACTGAGACATCTGGGGGACTCTTGGAATGGTGGCACGACCCATGAGCCTCTCAGCGCGCTCTCTCTTGAGATGCGTCGTCGGGGAATTGAGGAAGCAGGGAAGGATCCCTCATCTCGAGCTTGGAGGAGGAAACGGAGCTCCTCTGGCGGTTGCCGGACCCTCGTGCTTCCTCTGGAGTGGAGACGGGTATGTCGGGGAACTTCTTGAGTTTTAGCAAGGGTGTTTAGGACACTTTGGAAGTTCCAGAGTTTAGTTGTGATTACTCTCGAGACGCCGCAGAGAAAATGGGCCTCATCTAGACTGGAGCAGAGAACCTCCTGGATTTTCTCGAGTTGCGGCAGGTACTCTCGACATACGACCGTGACCTCAGGGACAGTGTAGCAGATGTGTCACGCTTCCCGTCGCGGGGATCAAGGGATCTGTGGCTTTCCCTCGAGGCTTTTCTCACAGGGCTGTCCCACATGCCACCATGGTGTGAGTGGATCCTCGGCGTGAAAGTCGAGGCAGTGCTGGGAAAACGGGTTCCTCTGAAATGGACTGAGACATCTGGGGGACTCTTGAAATGGTGGCACGACCCTGGAGTTCCTCTTGCCTTTCCTATTGAGAACCCTTGCTCTTGAGATGCCATGGGAACGCCGAAAAATCTTTCCTGACTAAGCAGGATAGGATCTTTCATCTCGGAAACGGGGTTCCTCTGAATGTGGGCGGGACCCTCGTGCTTCCTCTCGTGTGGAGACGGGTATGTCGGGGAACTTCTTGAGTTGCAGCAAGGACCCTTTTTAATTTCCAGAGGTTAGGTGTGATGAGCCTCCAGACACCTCAGAGGAAATGGGCCTCATCCGCGCCTGGAGGGGAGAACCTCCTGGATTTTACCAGTTGCGCAGGTGCTCTCGAGTTACGACGGGTCCTCAGGGACCCGCTCTGGTGGCCTCAGGAAAGGCCAGTCCCATGCGAGTTACCAGGGCCTTTAGGGATTCCTCTCCCATCGATGCCGGTGCCTAAGACCTTGTGTGGAGTCAGGGCCAGACCCTGAGGATGCCTCTCCAGTGCTGACATGAATCTTTCCGTACTTCTGGAGTCTCACCAGGGGCGTCAGTCCTCATGTCGTGTGGGGGCATGCACCTGCCATTTCCTCACGATCTGCAGCAGCAGTGTCACGCTTGCCGACGTGTGGATCAAGGGATCTGTCGCTTTCCATTGAGGCTTTCCCACGAGGCTTTCCAACAGGGCTGTCCCACGTGCCACGGTGGTGTGAGTCGATCCTCGGCGTGAACGTCGAGGCAGTGCAGGGAAAACAGTTTCTTCTGGAATGGACTTAGACATCTGGGGGACTCTTGGAATGCTGGCAAGGCCCTGGAGTTCCTCTCGTCTTTCCTGTGGAGAGCGCCTCCTCTTGAGATGCGACGGGAAGGCCGGGAATTCTTTCCCGACGACGAAGGGAAAGGATCCCTCTTCTCGAGCTACGAGGCGGAAACGGGGCTCCTCTGGATGTGGGCGGGACTCTCGTGCTTCCTCTCGAGTGGAGACGGGTATGTCGGGGAACTTCTTGAGTTGCAGCAAGGGTGTGAAGGACCCTTTGGAAGTTCCAGAGGTCAGGTGTGATAAGCCTCGAGTCGCCTCTGCGGAAATGGGCCTCATCTCGCCTGGAGGGGGAGAACCTCCTGGATTTTCTCGAGTTGCGGCAGGTGCTCTCGACTTACGACAGGGACCTCAGAGACCCGCTCTGGTGGCCTCAGGAAAGACCAGTCCTCATGCGAGTTACTCAGGGCCCTCTCGGGGTTCCTCTCCCGTCGATGCAGGGCCTAAGACCTTGTGTGGTGTCGTGTGGCT
>NW_017200035.1:0-7140 GCF_001704415.2 Capra hircus
TGCCCACGTGCCCTGTGGTGTGAGTCGATCCTCGGCTTGTAAGTCGAGGCAGTGCAGGGAAACCCAGGTTCCTGGAATGGACTGAGACATCTGGGGGACTCTGGCAATGGTGGCACGAACCTGGAGTTCCTCTCGCTTTTCCTCTGGAGAGCGCCTTCCTCTTGAGATTGGACGGGAACCGCCGCGAATTCTTTCCCCACCACGCAGGGAAAGGATCAAACCTCTCGAGCTAGGGGGCGGAAACGTGGCTCCTCTTGATGTGGGCGGCACTTTCCTGCTTCCTCTCGAGTGGAGACGGGTATGTCGGGGTACTTCTTGAGTTGCAGCAAGGGTGTGAAGGACCCTTTGGAAGTTCCAGAGGTAAGGTGTGATTAGCCTCGAGATACCTCAGCGAAATGGGCTCATGTCGCCTGGAGGGGAGAAACCTCCTGGATTTTCTCGAGTTGCGGCAGGTGCTCTCGACTTACGACGGGGACCTCAGGGACCCACTCTGGTGGCCTCAGGAAAGGCCAGTCCCCATGCGAGTTGCTCGGGGGCCTCTCGGGGATTCCTCTCCCCGTCGATGCCGGGGCCTAAGACCTTGTGTGGAGTCAGTGCCGGAACCCTGAGGATTCCTCTCCAGTGCCGACATGGATCTCCGGGGACTTCTGTAGTCTCCCCCAGAGGGGGGTAAGTCCTCGTCTCGAGTGGGGGCATGCACGTGCGCTTTCCTCCCGAGCTGTAGCAGCAGTGTCACGCTTCCCTTTTCGTGGATCAAGGGGATCTGTGGCTTTCCTCTAGACTTTCCATGAGGCTTTCCCACGAGGCTTTCCCCACAGTGCTTTCCACGTGCCAACAGTGGTGTGAGTCGATCCTCGGCTTGAAAGTCGAGGCAGTGCAGGGAAACCAGTTTCCCTGGAATGGACTGAGACATCTGGGGGACTCTGGCAATGGTGGCACGAACCTGGAGTTCCTCTCGCTTTTCCTCTGGAGAGCGCCTCCTCTTGAGATGCGACGGGAACGCCGCGAATTCTTTCCCCACCACGCAGGGAAAAGATCAAACCTCTCGTGTTAGGAGGCGGAAACGTGGCTCCTCTTGATGTGGGGCACTTTCCTGCTTCCTCTCGAGTGGTGACTGGTATGTCGCGGAACTTCTTGAGTTGCAGCAAGGGTGTGAAGGACCCTTTGGAAGTTCCAGAGGTAAGGTGTGATTAGCCTCGAGATCCCTCAGCGGAAATGGGCTTCATGTCGCTTAGAGGGGAGAACCTCCTGGATTTTCTCGAGTTGCGGCATGTGCTCTCGACTTACGACGGGGACCTCAGGGACCCACTCGGTGGCCTCAGGAAAGGCCAGTCCCCATGCGAGTTGCTCGGGCTTCTCGGATTCCTCTCCCGTCGATGCCGGGGCCTAAGACCTTGTGTGGAGTCAGTGCCGGAAACCTGAGGATTCCTCTCCAGTGCCGACATGGATCTTCCGGGACTTCTGGAATTTCCCCAGAGGCGTAAGTCCTCGTCTCGAGTGGGGGCATGCACGTCCGCTTTCCTCCCGAGCTTAGCAGCAGTGTCACGCTTCCCTTTTCGTGGATCAAGGGATCTGTGGCTTTCCATCTAGACTTTCCCATGAGGCTTTCCACGAGGCTTTCCCACAGGCTTTCCCACGTGCCACGGTGGTGTGAGTCGATCCTCGGCTTTAAAGTCGAGGCAGTGAAGGGAAAACAGTTTTCCCAGGAATGGACTGAGACATCTGGGGGACTCAGAGAATGGTGGCACGACCCTGGAGTTCCTCTCGCCTTTCCTGTGGAGAGCGCCTCCTCTTGAGAAGCGACGGTAACGCCGGGAATTCTTTCCCTACCACGCAGGGAAAGTATCCCTCCTCTCTAGATAGCAGGCGGAAACGGGGCCACTCTGGATATGTGCGGGACTCTCGGATTCCTCTTGAGTGGAGACGGGTATTTCGGGGAACTTCTTGAGTTGCAGCAAGGGTGTGAAGGACCCTTTGGAAGTTCCAGAGTTAAAGTGTGATTACCCCCTAGTTGCCTCAACGGAAATGGGCCTCATCTCGCCTGGAGGGGAGAACCTCCTGGATTTTCTCGAGATGCGGCAGGTGCTCTCGACTTACGACGGGGACCTCAGGGATCCGCTCTGGTGGCCTCAGGAAAGGCCGTCCCCATGCGAGTTGCTCGGGGACCTCTCGGGATTCCTCTCCCGTCGATGCTGGGGCCTAAGACCTTGTGTGGAGTCAGTGCCGGAACCTGAGGATTCCTCTCCAGTGCAAACATGGATCTTAGGGTACTTCTGGAGTCTCCCCAGGGCAGTCAGTCCTCGTCTCGAGAGGGGGGCATGCACGTGCGCTTTCCTCCCGAGCTGTAGTAGCAGTGTCGTGCTTCCCTTCGCGTGGATCAAGGGATCTGTGTCTTTCCCTCGAGGCTTTCCCACGAGGCTTTCCCACAGGGCTGTCCCACGTGCCACCGAGATGTGAGTCGATCTTCGGCTTGAAAGTCGAGGCAGTGCAGGGAAAACAGATTTCCCTGGAATGGACTGAGACATCCAGGGGACTCTGGGAATGGTGGTACGACCCTGGAGTTCCTCTCGCCTTTCCTGTGGAGAGCACCTCCTCTTGAGATGCAACGGGAACGCCGGGAATTCTTTCCCGACCACGCTGGGAAAGGATCCCCCCCCTCGAGCTAGGAGGCGGAAACGGGGCTCCTCTGGATGTGGGCGGGACTCTCGTGCTTCCTCTCGAGTGGAGACGGGTATGTCGGGGAACTTCTTGAGTTGCAGCAGAGGTGTGAAGGACCCTTTGGAAGTTCCAGATGTTAGATGTGATTAGCCTCGAGACGCCTCAGCGGAAAAGGGCCTCATCTCGAATGCAGGGAGAACCTCCTGGATTTTCTCGAGTTGCGGCAGGTGCTCTCGACTTACGACGGGGACCTCAGGGACCCGATCTGGTGGCCTCAGGAAAGGCCAGTCCCCATAAGAGTTGCTCGGGGCCTCTCGGGATTCCTCTCCCGTCGATGCCGGGGCCTAAGACCTTGTGTGGAGTCGGTGCGGGAACCTGAGGATTCCTCTCCAGTGCTGACATGGATCTTGGGGTACTTCTGGAGTCTCCCCATGGAGTCAGTCCTCGTCTCGTTTGGGTGCATGCACGTGCGCTTTTCTCCCGAGCTGTAGCAGCAGTGTCACTCTTCCCTACGCGTGGATCAAGGGATCTGTGGCTTTCCCTCGAGGCTTTCCCACGAGGCTTTCCCACGAGGCTTTCCACAGGGCTGTCCAACGTGCCATCGCGGTGTGAGTCCATCCTCGGCTTGAAAGTCGACTCAGTGCAGGGAAAACAGGTTTCCCTGGAATGGACTGAAACATCTGGGGGACTCTGGGAATGGGGCCTGATACTGGAGTTCCTCTCGCCTTTCCTGTGGAGAGCGCCTACTCTTGAGATGAGACGGGAACGCTAGGAATTCTTTCCCGACCACGCAGGGAAAGGATCCCTCCTCTCGAGCTAGGAGGCGGAAACGGGGCTCCTCTTTATGTGGGCGGGACAATCGTGCTTCCTCTCGAGTGGAAACGGGTATGTCGGGGAAACTTCTTGAGTTGCAGAAAGAGTGTGAAAGACCCTTTGGAACTTCCAGAGGTTAGGTGTGATTAGCCTCGAGACGTCTCAGCAGAAATGGGCCTCATCTCCCCGGGAAGGGAGAACCTCCTGGATTTTCTCGAGTTGCGGCAGGCGCTCTCGACTTACGACGGGCTCCTCAGGGACCAGCTCTGGTGGCCTCAGGAAAGTCCAATCCCCATGCTAGTTGCTCGGGGCCTTTCGGGATTCCTCTCCCATCGATTCCCAGGCCTAAGACCTTCTGCGGTGTCGGTGCCGGAACCTGAGGATTCCTCTCCAGTGCTGACATGGATCTTGGGGTACTTCTGGAATAGCCCCAGGGGAGTCAGTCCTCGTCTTGAGTGGGGCATGCACGTGTGCTTTCCTCCGAGCTGTATCAGCAGTGTCACACTTCCCTTCCCGTGGATCAAGGAATCTGTGGCTTTCCCTCGAGGCTTTCCCAGCAGTCTTTCCCAAGAGGCTTTCCCACAGGGCTGTCCTACGTGCCACCGTGGTGTGATTCGATCCTCGGCTTGAAAGTCGAGGCAGTGCAGGGAAAACAGGTTTCCCTGGAATGGACTGAGACATCTGCGGGACTCTGGGAATGGTGGCACGACCCTTGAGTCCCTCTCGCCTTTCAGGTGGAGAGCGCCTCCTCTTGAGATGCAATGGGAACGCCGGGAATTCTTTCTCGACCCTGCAGGGAAAGGATCCCACCTCTCGAGCTAGGAGGCGGCAACGGGGCTCCTCTGGATGTGGGCGGGACGCTCGTGATTCCTCTCGAGTGGAGACAGGTATATCCGGGAACTTCTTGAGTTGCAGGAAAGGTGTGAAGGACCCTTTGGAAGTTCCAGAGGGTAGGTGTGATTAGCCTCGAAACGCCTCAGCAGAAAGGAGCCTGACCTCGCCTGGAGGGGAGAACCTCCTGGATTTTCTCGAGTTGCTGCAGGTGCTCTCGACATATGACGGGTATCTCAGGGACCCGCTCTGGTGGCCTCAGGAAAGGCCAGTCCACATGCGCGTTGCCTGGGGACCTCTCGGGATTCCTCTCCCATCGATGCCAGGACCTAAGACCTTGTGTGGAGTCGGTGCCTGAACCTGAGGATTCCTCTCCAGTGCTGACATGGATCTTGGGTTACTTCTGGAGTCTCCCCAGGGGAGTCAGTCCTCGTCTCGTGTGGGGGCATGCAGGTGCGCTTTCCTTCAGAGCTGTAGCAGCAGTGTCACGCTTCCCTTCGCGTGGATCAAGGGATCTGTGGCTTTCCCTCGAGATTTCCCACGAGGCTTTCCCACGAGGCTTTCTCTCGAGGCTTTCCCACGAGGCTTTCCCACAGGGCTGACCCACGTGTCACCGTCGTGTGAGTCGATCCTCGTCTTGAACGTCGAGGCAGTGCAGGGAAAACAGGTTTCCCTGGAATGGACTGAGATATCTGGGGGACTCTGGGAATGGTGGCACGACCCTTGGGTTCCTCTCGCCTTTCCTGTGGAGAGCGCCTCCTCTTGAGATGCGAGGGAATGCCGGGAATTCTTTCCCGACCACGCAGGGAAAGGATCCCTCCTCTCGAGCCATGAGGCGGAAACGAGGCTCCTCTGGATGTGGCGGGACTCTCGTGCTTCCTCTCGAGTGGAGCAGGGTATGTCGGGGAACTTCTTGAATTGCAGCAAGGGTGTGAAGGACCCTTTGGAAGTTCCATAGGTTAGGTGTGATTATTCTCGAGACGCCTCAGCGGAAATTGGCCTCATCTCGCCTGGAAGGGAGAACCTCCTGGATTTTCTCGAGTTGCGGCAGGTGCTCTCGACTTACGAAGGGGACCTCAGGGACCCTCTCTGGTGGCCTCAGGAAAGGCCAGTCCCCATGCGAGTTGCTCGGCGGCATCTCGGGATTCCTCTCCCGTCGATGCCCGGGCCTAAGACCTTGTTTGCAGTCGGTGCCGGAACCTGAGGATTCCTCTCCAGTGCTGACATGGATCTTGGGGTACTTCTGGAGTCTCCCCAGGGGAGTCAGTCCTCGTCTCGAGTGGGGGCATGCACGTGCGCTTTCCTCCCTAGCTGTAGCAGCAGTGTCACGCTCCCCTTCGCGTGGATTAAGGGATCTGTGGCTTTCCCTCGAGGCTTTCACATGAGACTTTCCCACGAGGCTTTCCCACAGGGCTGTCCCACGTTCCACCGTCGTGTGTGACGATCCTCGGCTTGAAAGTCGAGGCAGTCAGGGAAAACAGGTTTCCCTGGAATGGACTGAGACATCTGAGGGACTCTGGAATGGTGGCACAACCCTGGAGTTCCTCTCGCCTTTCCTGTGGAGATCGCCTCCTCTTGAGATGCGCTGGGAACACTGGGAACTCTTTCCCGATCACTGAGGGAAAGGATCCCTCCTCTCGAGCTAGGAGGCGGAAACGGGGCTCCTCTGAATGTGGGCGGGACTCTCGTGCTTCCTCTCGAGTGGAGACGGGTATGTTGGGGATCTTCATGAGTTGCAGCAAGGGTGTGAAGGACCCTTTGGAAGTTCCAGAGGTTAAGTGTGATTAACCTTGAGACACCTCAGCGGAAATGGTCCTCATCTCGCCTGGAAGGGAGAACCTCCTAGATTTTCTCAAGTTGCTGCAGGTGCTCTCTACCTACGACGGGGACCTCAGGGACCCGCTCTGGTGGCCTCAGGAACGGCCAGTCCCCATGGGAGTTGCTCGGGAGACTCACGGGATTCCTCTCCCATCGATGCCGGGGCCTAAGACCTTTGTGGAGTTGGTGCCGTAAAGTGAGGATTCCTCTCCAGTGCTGACATGGATCTTGGAGTACTTCTCGAGTCTACCCAGGGCAGTCAGTCCTCGTCTCGAGTGGGTGCATGCACGTGCGCTTTCCTCCCGAGCTGTAGCAGCAGTGTCACGCTTCCCTTCGCGTGGATCAAGGGATCTGTGGCTTTCCCTCGAGGCTTTCCCACGAGGCTTTCACACAGGGCTGTTCCACGTGCCACCGTGCAGTGAGTCGATGCTCGGCTTGAAAGTCGAGGCAGTGTAGGGAAAACAGGTTTCCCTGGAATGGACTGAGACATCTGGGGGACTCTGGGAATGGTGGCACGACCCTGGAGTTCCTCTCGCCTTTCCTGTGGTTGCGCCTCCTCTTGAGATGCGAGGGAACGCCGGGAATTCTTTCCGGATAACGCAGGGAAAGGATCCTTCCTCTCGAGCTATGAGGCGGAAACGGGCTCCTCTGGATGTGGGCAAGACTCTCGTGCTTCCTCTCGAGTGGAGAGGGTATTTCGGGGAACTTCTTGAGTTGCAGCTAGGGTTTGAAGGCCCCTTTGTTAGTTCCAGATGCTTGATGATTAGCCTCGAGACGCCTCATCGGATATGGGCCACATCTCGCCTGGAGGGAGAACCTCCTGGATTTTCTCGAGTTGCAGCTGGAGCTCTCGACTTACGACTTGGACCTCAGAGACACGCTCTGGTGGCCTCATGAAAGGCGAATCCCCAAGCAAGTTGCTCGTGGGCTTTTCGGATTCCACTCCCGTCGATCCTAAGACCTTGTGTGGAGTTACTGCCACAACCTGAGGATTCCTCTCCAGTGCCTACATGGATCTTC
>NW_017200036.1:0-7139 GCF_001704415.2 Capra hircus
TGACATGGATCTTCGGGTACTTCTGGAGTCTCCCCAGGGGAGTCAGTCCTCGTCTCGAGTGGGGGCATGCACGTTCGCTTTCCTTCCGAGCTGTAGCAGCAGTGTCACGCTTCCCTTCGCGTGATCAAGGGATTTGTGGCTTTCCCTCTAGGCTTTCCCACGAGGCTTTCCCACAGGGCTGTCCCACGTGCCACCGTGGTGTGAGTCGATCCTCGGCTTGAAAGTCAAGGCAGTGAAGGGAAAACAGGTTTCCCTGGAATGGACTGAGACATCTGGGGGACTCTGGGAATGGTGGCACGACACTGGAGTTCCTCTCGCCTTTCCTGTGGAGAGCGCCTCCTCTTGAGATGCGACGGGAACGCCTGGAATTCTTTCCCGAACACGCAGGGAAAGGATCCTCCTCTCGAGCTAGGAGGCGGCAACGGGGCTCCTCTGGATGTGGGTGGGACTCTCGTGCTTCCTCTCGAGTGGAGACGGGTATATCGGGGAACTTCTTGAGTTGCAGCAAGGGTGTGAAGGACCCTTTGGAAGTTCCAGAGGTTAGGTGTGATTAGCCTGGTGACGCCTCAGCGGAAATGGGCCTCATCTCGCCTGGAGGGGAGAACCTCCTGGATTTTCTCGAGTTGGGGGCAGGTGCTGTCGACTTATAATGGGGACCACAGGGACCCGCTCTGGTGGCCTCAGGAAAGGCCAGTCCCCATGGGAGTTGCTCGTGGGCCTCTCGGGATTCCTCTCCCGTCGATGCGGGGCCTAAGACCTTGTGTGGAGTCGGTGCCGGAACCTGAGGATTCCTCCCCAGTGCTGACATCGATCTTGGGGTACTTCTGGAGTCTCCACAGGGGAGTCAGTCCTCCTATCGAGTCGGGGCATGCAAGTGCGCTTTCCTCCCGAGCTGTATCAGTAGAGTCACGCTTCCTTTCGCGAGGATCAAGGGATCTGTGGCTTTCCCTCGAGGCTTTCCCACGAGGCTTTCACACGAGGTATTCCCACGAGGCTTTCCCAGTGTCCTACTGCCACCGTGGTGTTAGTCGATCCTTGGCTTGAAAGTCGAGGCTGTGCAGGGAAAAACAGGTTTCCCTGGAATGGACTGAGACATCTGGGCGACTCAGGGAATGGTGGCACGACCCTGAAGTTCCTATAACCTTTCTAGTGGAGAGCGCCTCCTCTTGAGATGCGACGGGAACACCGGGAATTCTTTCCCATGCACGCAGGGAAAGGATCCCTCCTCTCGAGCTAGGAGGCGGAAACGGGGCTCCTCTGGATGTGGGCGGGACTCTCGTGCTTCCTCTCCAGTGGAGACGGGTATGTCGGGGAACTTCTTGAGTTGCAGCAAGGGTGTGAAGGACCCTTTGGAAGTTCCAGAGGTTAGGTGTGATTAGCCTGGTCGCTCAGCGGAAATGGGCCTCATCTCGCCTGGAGGGGAGAACCTCCTGAATTTTCTCGAGTTGCGGCATTTGCTCTCGACTTAAGACGGGGACCTCAGGGACCCGCTCTGGTGGCCTCAGGAAAGGCCAGTCCCCATGGGAGTTCCTCGTGGGACTCTCGGGATTCCTCTCCCGTCTATGCCGGGGCCTAAGACCTTGTGTGTAGTCGGTGCCAGAACCTGAGGATTCCTCCCAAGTGCTGACATGGATCTTGGGCATCTGGAGTCTCCTGAGCGGAGTCACTCCTTGTCTCGATTGGGGGCATGCACGTGCGCTTTCCTCCCGAGCTGTAGCAGCAATGTCAAGATTCCCTAGGCGTGGATCAAGGGATCTGTGGCTTTCCCACGAGGCTTTCCACGAGGCTTTCCCAGGCTTTCCCACAGGGCTGTCCCACGTGCCACCGTGGTGTGAGTCGATCCTCGGCTTGAAAGTCGAGGCAGTGCAGGGAAAACAGGTTTCCCTGGAAAGGACTGAGACATCTGGGGACTCTGGGAATGGTGGCACGACCCTGGAGTTCCTCTCGCCTTTCCTGTGGAGAGTGCTACCTCTTTAGATGCGACGGAAATACCGGGAATTCTTTCCCGACCTCGGAGGGAAAGGATCCCTCCTCTCGAGCTAGGAGGAGGAAACCGGGCTCCTCTGGATGCAGGCGGGACTCTCGTGCTTCCTCTCGAGTGGAGACGGGTATGTTGGGGAACTTCTTGAGTTGCAGCAAGGCTGTGAAGGACCCTTTGGAAGTTCCAGATATTAGGTGTGATTAGCCTCGAGACGCCTAAGCGGAAATGGGCCTCATCTCGCCTGGAGTTGAGAACCTCCTGGATTTTCTCCAGTTGCGGCAGGTGTTCTCGACTTACGACGGGAACCTCAGGGACCCGCTCTGGTGGCCTCAGGAAAGGCCAGTCCCCAAGCGAGATGCTCGGGGGCCTCTCGGGATTCCTCCCCGTCGATCCCGGGACCTAAGACCTTGTGTGGAGTCGGTATCTAAACCTGAGGATTCCTCTCCAGTGCTGAAATGGATTTTGGGGTACTTCTGGAGTCTCCCCAGGGGAGTCAGTCCTCGTCTCGAGTGGGGGCATGCACGTGCGCTTTCCTCCCGAGCTGTAGCAGCAGTGTCGCGCTTCCCGTGGCGTGGATCAAGGGATCTGTGGCTTTCCCTCGAGGCTTTCCCACGAGGCTTTCCACAGGACTGTCCCAAGTGCCACCGTGGTGTGAGTCGATCCTCGGCTTGAAAGTCGAGGCAGTGCAGGGAAAGCAGGTTTCCCTGGAATGGACTGAGACATCTGGGGGACTCTGCGATGGTGGCGCGACCCTGGAGTTCCTCTCGCCTTTCCTGTGGAGAGCACCTCCTCTTGAGATGCGACGGGAACGCCGGGAATTCTTCCCGACCACGCAGGGAAAGGATCCCTCCTCTCGAGCTAGGAGGCGGAAACGGGGCTCCTCTTGATGTGGGCGGGACTCTCATGCTTCCTCTCTAGTGGAGACGGGTAAGTCGGGGAACTTCTTGAGTTGCAGCAAGGGTGTGAAGGACCCTTTGGAAGTTCCAGATTTTAGATGTGATTAGCCTAGAGACGCCTCAGCGGAAATGGGCCTCATCTCGCCTGGAGGGGAGAAACCTCCTGGATTTTCTCGAGTTGCGGCAGGTGCTCTCGACTTTCGACGGGGACCTCAGGGACCCGCTCTGGTGGCCTCAGGAAAGGCCAGCCCCAGGCGAGTTGCTGGGGGCCTCTCAGGGTTCCTCTACCTTCGATGCGGGGCCTAAGACCTTGTGTGGAGTCGGTGCCGGAAGCTGAGGATTCCTCTCCAGTGCTGACATGGATGTTGGGGTACTTCTGGAGTCTCCCCAGGGGAGTCAGTCCTCGTCTCGAGTTGGCGAATGCACGTGCGCTTACCTCCCGAGCTGTAGAAGAGGGTCACACTTCCCTTCGCGTGGATCAAGGGATCTGTGGCTTTCGCTCGAGGCTTTCCTACGAGGCTTTCCCACGAGGCTTTCCCACAGGGCTGTCCCACGTGCCACCGTGGTGTGAGTCGATCCTCGGCTTGAAAGTCGAGGCAGTGCAGGGAAAACAGGTTTCCCTGGAATGGACTGAGACATCTGGGGGACTCTGGGAATGGTGGCACGACCCTGGAGATCCTCTCGCCTTTCCTGTGGATAGCGCCTCCTCTTGAGATGCAACGGGAACGCCGGGAATTCCTTCCCGACCACGCAGGGAAAGGATCCCTCCTCTCGATCTAGGAGGCTGAAACGAGGCTCCTCTGGATGTGGGCGGGACTCTCGTACTTCCTCTCGAGTGGAGACGGGTATGTTGGGGCACTTCTTGAGTTGCAGCAAGGGTGTGAAGGACCCTTTGGAAGTTCCAGATGTTAGGTGTGATTAGCCTTGAGACGCCTCAGCGGAAATGGGCCTCATCTCGCCTGGAGGGGAGAACCTCCTGGATTTTCTCGAGTTTCGGCAGGTGCTCTCAACTTACGACGGGACATCGGGGACCCGCTCTGGTGGCCTCAGGAAAGGCCAGTCCCCATGCGAGTTGCTCTGGGGCCTCTCAGGATTCCTCTCCGTCGATGCGGGCCTAAGACCTTGTGTGGAGTCGGGACCAGAAACCTGAGGATTCCTCTCCAGTGCTGACATGGATCTTGGCGTACTTCTGGAGTCTCCCAAGTGGCGTCAGTCCTCGCTCGAGTGGGGTCATGCACGTGCGCTTTCCTCCCGAGCGGTAGGCAGCAGTGTCAGCGCTTCCCTTCTCCTGGATCAAGGAATCTGTGGCTTTCCCTGGAGTCTTTCCCATGAGGCTTTTCCCACAGGGCTATTCCACTTGCCATCATGGTGTGAGTCGATCCTCGACATGAAAGTCGAACCAGTGCAGAGAAAACAGGAACCTCCTTCCCCACAGTAGGGGGTACACTGTCCCCTTGGGCGGGTATCTCCAGGTCACTCGCTGGGGGGTTGCCCGCGGAGGTGCGGGCCTCAGGCTCCCACGTGAGAAAAGCCCCAAATGGCATTAGCTGCCAGTCCAGACGCTGGCCCCTCAGGTCTCTGGCCGGAGCCTTGGGCTCCAGGCAACTCAAAGCCCTCGGGGGTGGCACTCTGTGACTGCTGTAGGGAAAGGACGCCAAGAGCCCACGGAGGAGTTGGGGAGGGGGCATGGGGAAACGGAGGCGAGGACAGCGAGGGATCTAGGTGGAGGCGCTGGAGAGAGCGTCTGGTGTCCCGGAATGCCTCGAAGGAGCCAGCGGGGGACAGTCGAGGCCCAGGGACCTGTGGAATGTGAAAAGGCGGGAAATCCCAGAGCAAGGCAGGCTGGGAAAGGGGGCGTTGGTGGCCAATTCAAAGGGACCTAGGGGCGTTTCCTGGGCGGTGAGTTCCCTTGGCACTGCTGAGGGCCCCTGATTGATCCACTCGGGGTTGAACCCACCCCCGCTGCGAGGGAGGGCCACAAACCAAAGCCCCGAACTGCCCGCCCACCCCAACGGGATCTTGGCGGTCCAGGGCACAGCGTGCCCGGGAAAAGCCCACTCGCTCCACGGGACTCCGTCCAGGGTCTCTGCTTGGAAAGAGGCCAGGGGCGGCCCCCTCCATCTACCCACCCAAACCCTATTGACGTCAATGGTGGCGGAGACGCCTCCCGTTCTCCAGAGTCCTGAGCTGCTGGGTCCCCGCCCACTCGGCCAGCAGTCTGCAGCGTGCCCGTGTGCCTCTCCCACCATGGCTTCGTCCGGCTCCTCCAGCACCTCAAGCGGTACGTTTGCCCTCGGTCCCTGTGGTCGGATCACATCTCAGGGGATTTGCGGGTGGCCTGGGCAAGGGCTCTCGGCCAATGTGTTGACCCCCCCCACCCGAGAACGGCTGGGACCCATCGGCCAGGCCGGGGTTCCGAGGCGTCAGGTGTGCCCAAATTCGGAGGGCGTGGCATCGTTCGTTCATCTTGCTCCTTTGGCACACACATGGCTTCTCCGTTCTCTTTTCTGGGAAGACAGTGTTGTTTCAGGGGGTGCTGCGGGGGCGGGGCCGGGTTGGGGTGGTGGGAGCGGGTGCTTTGCTGGGATGAGGCCCTTTATCCTCACATCTTCATGTGGGAATGGGAGTCGGGGAGCTCTGTGGCCTTGCTGCCTTCAGTGGCTTCCTCTGCACAGGGGCCTAGTGGCTTCTGCCTTTTGTCAGGCGTTACGGGGTTTGGGCTTCGCTTTTGGTGGCCTTGGCCTTTGCCTTGGCCTGGGCCTTGCCCTTGCCCTTGCCTTGCTTGGTCTTGGGCTTGGCCTTGCCCTGCCTTGAACTTGAACTTGAACTTGACCTTGAACCTTGACCTTGACCTTGACCTTTGAACTTTGAACTTGACCTTCTTGACTTGACTTGAACTTGAACTTTTCAACTTGAACTTGACTTGAACCTTGAACTTGAACTTGACTTGACCTTCTTGAACTTGACCTTGACTTGAACTTGAACTTGAACTTGAACTTGACCTTGACTTGACCTTGAACTTGACCTGAACTTGACCTTGACCTTGAACTTGAAGTTGACCTTGACCTTGACCTTGACTTGAACTTGAACTTGACCTTGACCTTGACCAACAACGGGAGACCTCGAGATTTGCTCAGAGCACCGGAGGTCCAGAAGCAGGGCCCTGTATCTCCCCTTCCCTTTGTGATCATTGCAAAGACATTCCTAGCTGATAGCGGGAGTGCCCCTGAAGAAGCAAGCAGTGGGAGTGTGTTTGACACGACTGTGTGCCTTCCTGGCCTCAGCTCCACAAGGGGCCTTTCCTCTCGAAGTAGGCCCCATGTCCCCTTGGGGAGGGTGTCATGCCTCTTTTCTCCTCACTGCCAAAGGGTGGAGCCAAGCTCGCTCTGTCAGAGGTACAAAAACAGCAATTGAATGGATTTTCAAGCTCTTGCTAGGCTGCACCCTTTCAGGGCCCACTTTACTGAAACAGGTGCTCTGTGGCCCCTGGTTGGGTATGCAGGTTCACAAACAGGGTGAGATCCTGTCCAAGCCAAGAATTTTCCTGAAAGACCTAGGCTCACTAGAGCTCTCCTCCAGAGCAAAGGGATAGAGGAGATGTATGGAGGAGTCTTTGCCTTTCCCTGTGAGTGTGGGGCTACTCCCTACGGCCCCAAGCTCAGGGATAACTGCCTCTAAGAAAGGAATGGCAAGAAGCGCTATTCTTGGAGGTTGGGACAGGGAGTTCGCAGCATGTGGGGAAAGAAAGACTTCTTCGGGGAAGAAGAGGCAACCACCGGGGGTGTGTTTGCAAGCCTCTATTTGGAAGGAACAGGTTTGCTTATACAACTCAAGACCTCCAGATCTGCTCAGAGGACTGAAGTTCCAGAGACAGGGCCATGTATCTCCCCTTCCCTTTGAGATCCTTGCAAAGACATTCCTAGCAGATCGTGGGAGTGCCCATGAAGAAGCAAGCAGCGGGAGTGTGCTTGACATCACTGGCTGCCTACCTGGGCTCAGCTCCTCAAGGGGCCTTTCTCTCCTGGTAGGCCCTATGTCCCCTTTGGGAGAGGGTGGTGCCCTCTTCCCTCCACACTGCCAAAGGGTGGAGGTGGAGCAAACTCGTTCTCTCCGAGGTAAAAAAAAAAGACAAATTGGATGGATTTTTAAGCTCTTGCTATGCTGCACCCCTCCAGGACCCACTCGAGCAAAACAGGGGTGTAAGGAACGCTGCTGCTGCTGCTGCTGCTCTGCCTTTCCAGTCCCAATCTCAGGGATAACTG
>NW_017200037.1:0-7139 GCF_001704415.2 Capra hircus
AAGCCGAGGATCGACTCACACCACGGTGGCACGTGGGACAGCCCTGTGGGAAAGCCTCGTGGAAAAGCCTCGTGGGAAAGCCTTGAGGGAAATCCACAGATCCCTTGATCCACTCGACAGGAAGAATCAAACTGCTGCTACAGCTCGGGAGGAAAGCGCACGTGCATGCCCCACTCGAGACGAGTACTGACTCCCCTGGGGGAGACACCAGAAGTACCCCAAGATCCATGTCAGCACTTGAGAGGAATCCTCAGGTTCCGGCAGCGACTCCTCACAAGGTCTTAGGCCCCGACATTGACAGGGAGGAATCCCGAGAGGCCCCGAGCAACTCGCATGGGCAGAGACCTTTCCTGAGGCCACCAGAGCGGGTCCCTGAGGTCCCCGTCGTAAGTCGAGAGCACCTGCCGCAACTCGAGAAAATCCAGGAGGTTCTCCCCTCCAGGCGAGATGAGGCCCATTTCCGCTGAGGCGTCTCGAGGCTAATCACACCTAAGCTCTGGAACTTTCAAAGGGTCCTTCACACCCTTGCTGCAACTCAAGAAGTTCCCCACATACCGTCTCCACTCCAGAGGAAGCACGAGAGTCCCGCCCACATCCAGAGGAGCACCGTTTCCGCCTCCTAGCTTGAGAGGAGGGATCCTTTCCCTGCGTGATCGGGAAAAATTTCCCGGCGTTCCCGTCGCATCCCAAGAGGAGGCGCTCTCCACAGGAAAGGCGAGAGGAATTCCAGGGTCGTGACACCATTGCCAGAGTCCCACAGATGTCTCCGTGTATTCAAGGGAAACCTGTTTTCCCTACACTGCCTCGGCTTTCAAGCCGAGGATCGACTCACACCACGGTAGCACGTGGGACAGCCCTGTGGGAAAGCCTCGTGGGAAAGCCTCTTGGAAAGCCTCGTGGGAAAGCCTCGAAAGCCACAGATCCCTTGATCCACGCGAAGGGAAGCGTGACACTGCTCCTACAAGGAAAGAGTGTGATCTGACGAGGACTGACTCCCCTGGGGAGACTCTAGAAGTACCCCTAGATCCATGTCAGCACTGGAGAGGAATCCTCAGATTCCGGCAACGACTCCACACAAGGACTTAGGCCCCGGCATCAACGGAGAGGAATCCTAAGAGGCCCCGAGCAACTCGCATGGGACTGGCCTTCCCTGAGGCCACCAGAGCGGGTCCCTGTGGTCCCCGTCCTACGTGGAAAGCACCTGCCGCAACTCGAGAAAATCCAGGAGGTTCTCCCCTCCAGGCGAGATGAGGCCCATTTCCGCTGAGGCGTCTCGAGGCTAATCACACCTAACCTCTGGAACTTCCAAAGGGTACTTCACACCCTTGCTGCAACTCAAGAAGTTCCCCGACATACCCGTCTTCACTCGAGAGGAAACACGAGAGTCCCGCCCACATCCAGAGGAGCCCCGTTTCCGCCTCATAGCTCGAGAGGATTGATTCTCTCCCTGTGTCGTCGGGAAAGGATTCCTGGCATTTCCGCGCATCTGAACAGGAGGCGTTCTCCACAGGAAAGGCGAGAGGAAATCCAGGGTCGTGCCACCATTCCCAGAGTTCCCCAGATGTCTCAGTCCATTCCAGGGAAACCTGTTTTCCCTGCACTGCCTCGAATTTCAAGCCGAGGATCGATTCACACCACAGTGGCACGTGGGACAGCCTTGTGGGAAAGCCTCGTGGGAAAGCCTCGAGGGAAAGCCACAGATCCCTTGATCCACGCGAAGGGAAGCGCGACACTGCTGCTACAGTTCGAGAGGAAAGCCCATGTGCATGCCCCCACACGAGACGAGGACTGACTCCCCTGGGGAGACTCCAGAGGTTCCCCAAGATCCATGTCAGCACTGGAGGGGAATCCTCAGGTTGCAGCAACGACTCCACACAAGGTCTTAGGCCCGGCATCGACGGGAGAGGAATCCCGAGAGGCCCCGAGCAACTCGCATGGGGACTGACCGTTCCTGAGGCCACCAGAGCGGGTCCCTGAGGTCCCCGTCGCAAGTCGAGAGCACCTTCTGCAACCCGAGAAAATCCAGGAGGTTGTCCCTCCAGGCGAGATGAGGCCCATTTCCAATGAGGCGTCTCGAAGCTAATCAAAACTAACCTCTGGAACTTCCAAAGGGTCCGTCACACCCTTGCTGCAACTCAAGAATTTCCCCGACATACTCGTCTCCACTCGAGAGGAAGAACGACAGTCCCGCCCACATCCAGAGGAGCCCCGTTTCTGCCTCCTAGCTCGAGAGGAGGGATCCTTTCCCTGCGTGGTCGGTCAAGTATTCCCGGCGTTCCGGTCGCATCTCAAGAGGAGCCGCTCTCAACAGGAAAGGCGAGAGGAACTCCAGGGTCGTGCCACCATTCCCAGAGTCCCCCAGATGTCTCAGTCCTCTGCATGGAAACCTGTTTTCCCTGCACTGCCTCCACTTTCAAGCCGAGGATCGACTCACACCACGGTGGCACGTGGGACAGCCTTGTGGGAAAGCCTCGTGGGAAAGCCTCGAGGCAAAGCCACAGATCCCTTGATCCACGCGAAGGGAAGCGCGACACTGCTGCTACAGCTCGGGAGGAATGCACACGTGCATGCCCCCACTCGGGACGAGGACTGACTCCCCTGGGGATTCTCCAGAATACACCAAGATCCATGTCAGTACTGGAGAGGAATCCTCAAGTTCCGGCACCCACTCCACACAAGATCTTAAGCCCCGGCATCGACGGGAGAAGAATCCCGAGAGGCCCCCAAGCAACTCGCATCGGGACTGGCCTTTCCTGAGGCCACCAGAGCTGGTCCCTGATGTCCCCGTCGTAACACGAGAGCACCTGCCTCAACTCGAGAGTATCGAGGAGGTTCTCCCCTCCAGGCGAGATGAGGCCCATTCCGCTGAGGCGTCTCGAGGCTAATCACACCGAAGCTCTGGAACTTCCAAAGGGTCCTTCACACCCTTGCTGTAACTCAAGAAGTTCCCCGACATACCAGTCTCCACTCGAGAGGAAGCACGAGAGTTCTGCCCACATCCAGAGGAGCCCCGTTTCCGCCTCCTAGCTCGAGAGGAGGGATCCTTTCCCTGCGTGGTCGGGAAAGAATTCCGGCCTTCCTGTCGCATCTCAAGAGGAGGCGCTCTCCACAGGAAAGGCGAGAGGAACTCCAGAACCAACCAGAGTCCACCAGATGTCTCTGTCCATTCCAGGGAAACCTTTTTTCCCTGCACTGCCTGGACGTTCAAGCCGAGGATCGACTCACACCACGGTGGCTCGTGGGACAGCTCTGTGGGAAAGCCTCGTGGGAAATCCTCATGGGAAAGCCTCAAGCGACAGCCACAGATCTCATGATCCATGTCTATGGAAGCGTGAAACTGCTGTTACAGCTCGGGAGGAAAGCACACGTGCATGCCCCCACTCGAGAGGAGGACTGACTCCACTGGGGAGACTCCAGAAGTACCCCAAGATCCATGTCGGCACTGGAGAGGAATCCTCAGGTTCCGGCACTGACTCCACACAAGGTCTTGGGCCCCGGCATCGACGGGAGAGGAATCCCGAGAGGCCCGCGAGCAACTCGCATGGGGAATGGCCTTTCCTGAGGCCACCAGAGCGGGTCCCTGAGGTCCCCGTCGTAAGTTGAGAGCACCTGCCGCAACTCGAGAAAATCCAGGAGGTTCTCCCCTCCAGGCGAGATGAGGCCCATTTGTGCTGAGGCGTCTCGAGGCTAATCAGACCTAACCTCTGGAACTTCCAAAGGGTCCTTCACAACCTTTCTGCAAACCAAGAAGTTGCCCGACATACCGGTCTCCACTCGAGAGGAAGCACGAGAGTCACGCCCACATCCAAAGGAGCCCCGTTTCCGCCTGCTAGCTCGAGGGGAGGGATCCTTTCCCTGCGTGGTCGGGAAAGAATTCCCGGCATTCCCGTCGCATCTCAAGACGAGGCGCTCACACAGGAAAGGCTAGAGGAACTCCAGGGTCGTGCCACATTCCCAGGGTCCCCCAGATGTCTCAGTCCATTCCAGGGAAACCTGTTTTCCTTGCACTGCCTCGACTTTTAAGCCGAGGATCGACTCACACCACGATGGCACGTGGACATCCATGTGGGAAAGCCTCTTGGGAAAGCCTCGGGGGAAAGCCTCGAGGTAAAGCCCCTGATCCCTTGATCCACGCGAAGGGAAGCGTGACATTGCTGCTACAGCTCGGGAGGAAAGCGCACGTGCAAGCCCCTACTCGAGACAAGGACTGACTCCGCTGAGGAAACTCCAGAAGTACTCCAAGATCCATGTCAGCACTGGAGAGGAATCCTCAAGTTCTGGCACCGACTCCACACAATGTCTTAGGGCCCGGCATCGACGGGAGAGGAATCCCGAGTGGCCCCCGAGCAACTCGCATGGGGACTGGCCTTTCCTGAGGCCACCAGAGTGGGTCCCTGAGTTCCCCATCGTAAGTCGAGAGCACATGCCGCAACTCGAGAAAATCCAGGAGGTTCTCCCCCTCCAGGCTAAATGAGGCCCATTTGTGCTGAGGCGTCTCGAGGCTAATCACACCAAAAACTCTGGAACTTCCAAAGAGTCCTTCACACCCATGCTGCCAACTCAAGAAGTTCCCCGACATACCCGTCTCCACTTGAGAGGAAGCACGAGAGTCCCACCCACATCCAGAGGAGCCCCGTTTCCGCCTCCTAGCTCGAGAGGAGGGATCCTTTCCCTGCGTGGTCGGGAAAGAATTCCCGGCATTCCGGTCGCATCCCAAGAGGAGCGCTCTCCACAGGAAAGGCGAGAGGAACTCCAGGGTCGTGCCACCATTCCCAGAGTCCCCCAGATGTCTCAGTCCATTCCAGGGTAACGTGTTTTCCCTGCACAGCCTCGACTTTCAAGCTGAGGATCGACTCACACCACGGTGGCACGAGGGACAGCCCTGTGGGACAGCCTCGTGGAAAAGCCTCGTCGGAAAGCCTCGAGGGAAAGCCACAGATCCCTTGATCCACGGCGAAGGGAAGTGCGACCCTGCTGCTACAGCTCGGGAGGAAAGCGCACGTGCATGCCCCACTCGAGACGAGGACTGACTCCCCTGGGGAGACTCCAGAAGTACCCCAAGATCCATGTCAGCACTGGAGAGGAATCCTCAGGTTCCAGCACCGACTCTACACAAGATCTTAGGCCCGGGCATCGATGGCGAGAGGAATTCTGAGTGTCCCCGAACAACTCGCATGGGGACTGGCCTTTCCTGAGGCCACCAGAGCGGGTCCCTGAGGTCGCCGTCGTAAGTCGACAGCACCTACCGCATCTCGATAAAATCCAGGAGGTTCTCCCCTCCAGGCGAGATGAGTCCCATTTGTGCTGAGGCGTCTCGAGGCTAATCAGACCAAACCTCTGGAACTTCCAAAGGGTCCTTCACAACCTTTCTGCAACTCAAGAAGTTGCCCAACATACCCGTCTCCACTCGAGAGGAAGCACGAGAGTCCCGCCGACATCCAGAGGAGCCCCGTTTCCGCCTCCTAGCTCTAGAGGAGGGATCCTTTCCCTGCGTGTTCGGCAAAGAATTCCAGGGGTTCCAGTCGCATCTCAAGAGGAGGCGCTCCCACAGGAAAGGCGAGTAGGAAAACCAGGGTCGTGCCACATTCCCAGAGTCCCCAGATGCTCAGTCCATTCCAGGGAAACCTGTTTTCCCTGCACTGCTCGACTTTCAAGCCGAGGATCGACTCACACCACGGTGTCACGTGGGACAGCCCTGTGGGAAAGCCTCGTGGGAAAGCTTCGAGGGAAAGCCTCGAGGGAAAACAAGAAACCCCCTGATCAACCCAACGGGAAAATTGACTCTGCTCCTAATGCTCCGGAGAAAAGCGCACGTGCATGCCCCCATTGGAGACGAAGATGACTCCCCTGTGGAGACTCCAGTAGTACCCCAAGATCCATTTCAGCACTGGAGAGGAAACCTCAGGTTCGGGCACCGATTCCAAAAAAGGTCTTAGGCCCCATCATCGACCGGAGAGGAATCCCGAGAGGCCCCTTAGCAACTCGCAAGTCGACTGGCATTACCTGAGCGGACCAGAGCGGGTTACATAAGGTCCCGGTCGTAACTGGAGAGCACCTGCTGAAACTCGAGAAAACCCAGGAGGTTCTCCCTGCAGTGCGAGATGAGGCCCATTTCCGCTGAGGCGTCTCGAGTCTAATCACACCTAACCTCTGGAACTTCCAAAGGGTCCTTCACACCCTTGCTGCAACTCAAGAAGATCCCCGACATACCTCTCTCCACACGAGAGGAAGAACGAGAGTCCCCGCCCACATACCAGAGGAGCCCCGTTTCCGCCTCCTAGCTCGAGAGGAGGGATCCTTTCCCTGCATGGTCGGGAAAGAACTCCCGGCGTTCCTGTCTCATCTCAAGAGGAGGCGCTCTCCCACAGGAAAGGCGAGAGGAACTCCAGGGTCGTGCCACCATTCCCAGAGTCCCCGAGATGTCTCAGTCCATTCCAGGGAAACCTGTTTTCCCTGCACTGCCTCGACTTTCAAGCCAAGGATCGACTCACACCACGGTGGCACGTGGGACAGCCCTGTGGGAAGCCTCGTGGGAAAGCCTCCTGGGAAAGCCTCGAGGGAAAGCCACAGATCCCTTGATCCAAGCGAAGGAAGCGGTGACAGTTCTGCTACAGCTCGTGAGGAAAGCGAACGTGCATGCCCCCACTCGAGACGAGGACTGACTCCCCTGGGAGACTCCAGAAGTACCGCAAGATGCATGTCAGCACTGGAGAGGAATCCTCAGGTTCCGGCACCAACTCCACCCAAGGTCTTAGGCCCCGGCGTCGAAGGGAGAGGAATCCCGAGAGGCCCCCGAGCAACTCGCATGGGGACTGGCCTTTCCTGAGGCCACCAGAGCGGGTCCCTGAGGTCCCCGTCGTAAGTCAAGAGCACCTGCCGCAACTCGAGAAAATCCAGGAGGTTCTCCCCTCCAGGCGAGATGAGGCCCATTTCCGCTGAGCGTCTCGAGGCTAATCACACCTAACCCTGGAACTTCCAAAGGGTCCTTCACACCCTTGCTGCAACTCAAGAAGTTCCCCAACATATCTGACTCCACTCGAGAAGAAGCACGAGAGTCCCGCCCACATCCAGAGGAGCCCCGTTTCCGCCTCGTACCTCTTCTTTCCGAACATACATGGGAAAAAGTTACCTGAACCGCG
>NW_017200038.1:0-7139 GCF_001704415.2 Capra hircus
TCCACAGGAAAGGCGAGAGGAACTCCAGGGTGGTGCCACCATTCCAGAGTCCCCCAGATATCTCAGTCCATTCCAGGAAACCTGTTTTCCCTGCAGTGCCTCGACTTTCAAGCGAGATCGACTCACACCATGGTGGCACGTGGGACAGCCCCTGTGGGAAAGCCTCGTGGGAAAAACCTCGTGGGAAATCCTCGAGGGAAAGCCACAGATCCCTTGATCCACGCCAAGGGAAGGGTAACACTACTGCTACAGCTCGGGAGAAAGCGCACGTGCATGCCACCACTGAAGACGAGGACTGACTTCCCTGGGGAGACTCCAGAAGTCCTCAAGATCCATGTCAGCACTGGAGAGGAATCCTGAGGTTCCAGCACCATCTCCACACAATGTCTTAGGCCCCGGCATTGACGGGAGAGGAATCCGAGAGGCCCACGAGCAATTCCCATGGGGACTGGTCTTTCCTGAGGCCACCAGAGCAGGTCCCTGAGGTCCCGGTCGTAAGTTGTGAGCACCTGCCTCAACTGGAGAAAATCCAGGAGGTTCTCCCCTCCAGGCGCGATGAGGCTCATTTCCGCTGAGTCGTCTGGAAGCTAATCACACCTAATCTCTGGAAATTTCAAAGGATTCTTCACAACCTGGCTGCAACTCAAGAAATTCCCCGACATACCCGTCTCCACTCGAGAGAAGCACAGGAGTCCTGCCCACATTCAGATGAGCGCCGTTTCCGCCTCATAGCTCGAGAGGTGGGATCCTTTCCCTGTGTGGTCGGGAAAGAATTCCCGGCGTTCCTTCGCATCTCAAGAGGAGGCGCTCTCCTCTGGAAAGGCGAGAGGAAATCCAGGTTCGTGACACCATACCCACAGTCCCCCAGATGTCTCAGTCCATTCCAGGGAAAACTGTTTTCCCTGCACTGCCTCGACTTTCAAGCCGAGGATCGACTCACACCACGGTGGCACGTGGGACAGCCCTGTGGGAAAGCCTCGTAGGAAAGCCTCGAGGGCTAGCCACAGATCCTTGATTCACGTGAAGGGACGCGTGACACTGCTGCTACAGATCGGGAGGAAAGCTCACGTGCATGCCCCCACTCGAGACGAGGACTGACTCCCCTGGGGAGACTCCAGAAGTACCCCAAGATCCATGTCAGCACTGGAGAGGAATCCTCAGTTTCCGGCACCGACTCCACACAAGGTCGTAGGCTCCAGCATCGACAGGAGAGGAATTCCGAGAGGCCCCGAGCATCTCGCTTGGGGACTTGCCTTTCCTTAGGCCACCAGAGCGGGTCCCTGAGGTCCCCGTCGTAAGACAAGAGCACCTGCCGCAACTCGAGAAAATCCAGGAGGTTCTTCCCTCCTGGCGAGATGAGGGCCATTTCCGCTGAGGCCTCTCGAGGCTAATCACACCTAACCTCTGGAACTTCCAAAGGGTCCTTCACACCCTTGCTGCAACTCAAGAAGTTCCCCGACATACGAGTCTCCACTCGGAGGAAGCACGAGCGTCACGCCCACATCCAGAGGACCCACGTTTCCGCCTCATAGTTCGAGAGGAGGCATCCTTTCCCTGCGTGGTCGGGAAAGGATTCCCGGCGTTCCCGTCATATCTCAAGAGGAGGCGCTCTCCATAGAAATGGCGAGAGGAACTCCAGGGTCGTGCCACCATTCCCAGAGGCCCCGAGATGTCTCAGTCCATTCCAGGGAAACCTGTTTTCCCTGCACTGCCTCGACTTTCAAGCCGAGGATAGACTCACACATGGTGGCACGTGGACAGCCCTGTGGGAAAGCCTCGTGGGAAAGCCTCGTGGGAAAGCCTCGAGGGAAAGCCACAGATCCCTTGATGCTGCGAAGGGAAGCGTGACACAGCTGCTAAATCTCGGGAGGAAAGCGCACCTGGATGCCCCACTCGAGACGAGGACTGACTCCCCTGGGGAGACTCCAGAAGTTCCCAAGATATATGTCAGCACTGGAGAGGAATCCTCAGGTTCCGGCACCGACTCCACACAAGGTCTTAGGCCCCGGCATCAAAGGGAGAGGAATCCCGAGAGGCCCCGTGCAACTCGCATGGGGACTGGCTTCTCCTGAGGCCAACAGAGCGGGTCCCTGAGGTCCCGACGTAAGTCGAGAACACCTACCGCAACTCGAGAAAATCCAGGAGGTTCTCCCCTCCAGGCGAGATGAGGCTCATTTCCGCTGAGGTGTTTCGAGGCTAATCACACCTAACCTCAGGAACTTCCAATGTGTAATTCACACCCTTGCGGCAACTCAAGAAGTTCCTCGACATACCCGTCTCCACTCGAGAGGAAGCACGAGAGTCCTGCCCACATCCAGAGGAGCCCCGTTTCCGCCTCCTGGCCGAAAGGAGGGATCCTTTCTGTCCGTGGTCGGTCAAGAATTCCCGGCGTTCCCGTCGCATCTCAAGACGAGGCGCTCTCCACAGAAAAGGCGAGAGGAACTCCAGGGTCGTGGCAACATTCCCAGAGTCCCCCAGATGTCTCAGTCCATTCCAGGGAAACCTGTTTTTCCCTGCACTGCCTCTACTTTCAAGCCGAGGATCGATTCACACCAAGGTGGTACATGGGACAGCCCTGTGGGAAAGCCTCGTGGGAAAGTCCTCCTGGGAAAGCCTCGAGGGAAAGCCACAGATCCCTTGATCCACGCGAAGGAAGGGCCACACTGCTGCTACAGCTCGGGAGGAAAGCTCACGTGCATGCCCCACTCGAGACGAGGACTGACTCCCCTGGAGAGACTCCAGAAGTACCCCAAGATCCATGTCAGCACTGGAGAGGAATCCTCAGGTTCCAGCACCGACTCCACACAAGGTCTTAGGCCCCAGCATCGACGGGAGAGTAATCCCAGAGGCCGCCGAGCAACTCGCATGGGGACTGGCCTTTCCTGATGCAACCAGAGCGGGTCCCTGAGGTCCCCGACGTAAGTCGAGAACACCTTCCGCAACTCGAGAAAATCCAGGAGGTTCTCCCCTCCAGGCGAGATGAGGCTCATTTCCGCTGAGGTGTTTCGAGGCTAATCACACCTAACCTCTGGAACTTCCAAAGGGTCCTTCACACCCTTGCTGCCAACTCAAAAAGTTCCCCTACATACCCGTCTCCACTCGAGAGGAAGCACGCGAGTCCCGCCCACATCGCGAGGAGCCGCGTTTCTGCCTCCTAGCTCGAGAGGAGGATCCTTTCCCTGCGTGTTCGGGAAAGAATTCCCGGCGTTCCCGTCGCTTCTCAACAGGAGGCCCTCTCCACAGGAAAGGCGAGAGGAACTCCAGGGTCGTGCCACCATTCCAGAGTCCCCCAGATGTCTCAGTCCATTCCAGGGAAACCTGTTTTCCCTGCACTGCCTCGACTTTCAAGCCGAGGATCCACTCACACCCACGGTGGCACGTGGGACAGCCCTGTGGGAAAGGCCTCGTGAAAAGCCTCGTGGGAAAGCCTCGAGGGAAAGCCACAGATCCCTTGATCCACGCGAAGGGAAGCGTGACACTGCTCCTACAGCTCGGGAGGGAAGCGCACGTGCATGCCCCCATTCGAGACGAGGACTGACTCCCCTGGGAGACTCCAGAAGTACCCCAAGATCCATGTCAGCACTGGAGAGGAATCCTCAGGTTCCAGAACCGACTCCACATAAGGTCTTAGGCCCCGGCATCGACGGGAGAGGAATCCTGAGAGCCACCGAGCAACTCGCATGGGGGACTGGCCTTTCCTGAGGCCACCAGAGTGGGTCCCTGAGGTCCCCGTCGTAAGTCGAGAGCACCTGCCGCAACTCGAGAAAATCCAGGAGTTCTCCCCTCCAGGCGAGATGAGGCCCATTTCCGCTGAGGCGTCTTGAGGCTAATTAAATCTAACATCTGGAAATCCAATGGGTCCTTCTCGCCATTGCTGCAACTCAAGAAGTTCCCCGACATACTCGTCTCCACTCGACAGGAAGCACGAAAGTCCCGCCCAATCCAGAGGAGGCCAGTTTCCGCTTGCTAGCTCGAGAGGAGAGATAATTCTCCCTGCGTGGTCGGGAAAGAATTCCCGGTGTTCCCGTCGCATCTCAAGAGAGGCGCTCTCCACAGGAAAGGCGAGAGGAACTCCAGGGTCGTGCGACCATTCCCAGAGTCCCCCTGATGTCTCAGTCCATTCCAGTGAAACCTGTTTTCCCTGCACTACCTCGACTTTCAAGCCGAGCATCGACTCACACCACGGTGGTACGTAGGACAGCCCTGTGGGAAAATTTCCTGGAATGCCTCCTGTGAAAGCCTGAAGGGAAAGCCAGAGATCCCTTGATCCACGCGAAGGGAAGCGCGACACTGCTTTTACAGCTCGGGGAGGAAAGCTCACGGTGCATGCTCCCACTCGAGACCAAGGACTAACTCCCTGGGAGACTCCAGAAGTACCCCAAGATCCATGTCAGCACTGGAGAGGAATCTCAGGTTCCGCACCGACTCCACACAAGGTCTTAGGCCCAGCATCGACGGGAGAGGAATCCCGAGAGGCCCCCGAGGAATTCTCATGGGGACTGGCCTTTCCTGAGGCCACCAGAGCGGGTCCCTGAGGTCCCCAGTCGTAAGTCGAGAGCACCTGCCGCAACTCGAGAAAATCCAGGAGGTTCTCCCCGCCAGACGAGATGAGGCCCATTTCCGCTGAGGCGTCTCGAGGCTATTCACACTTAACCTCTGGAACTTCCAAAGGGTCCTTCACACCATTTCTGCAACTCAAGATGTTCCCCGACATACCCGTCTCCACTAGAGAGGAAGCACGAGAGTCCCGCCCACATCCAGAGGAGCCCCGTTTCCGCCTCCTAGCTCGAGAGGAGGGATCCTTTCCCTGCGTGGTCGGGAAAGAATTCCCGGCGTTCCCGTCGCATCTCAAGAGCAGGCGCTCTCCACAGGAAAGGGGGAGGAACTCCAGGGTCGTGTCACCATTCCCAGAGTCCCCCAGAAGTTTCAGTCCATTCCAGGGAAACCTGTTTTCCCTGCACTGCCACGACTTTCAAGCCGAGGATCGACTCACACCACGGTGGCACGTGGGACAACCCTGCTGGAAAGCCTCGTGGGAAAGCTTTGTGGAAAGCCTTGAGTGAAAGCCACAGATCCTTTGATCCAAGGGAAGGGAAGCGTGACACTGCTGCTTCAGGTCGGGAGGAAAGCGCACGTGCATGCCCCACTGGAGACGAAGACTGACTCCCCTGGGAGACTCCAGAAGTACACCAAGATCCATTTCTGCACTGGAGAGGAATCCTCAGGTTCCGGCAGCGTCTCCACACAAGGTCTTAGGCCCTGGCATCGAGGGGAGAGGAATCACGAGAGGCCCCGAGCAACTCGCATGGGGACTGGCCTTTCCTGAGGCCACCAGAGCGGGTCCCTGAGGTCCCCGTCGTAAGTCGAGAGCACCTGCCGCAACTCGAGAAAATCCAGGAGGTTCTCCCTCCAGGCGAGATGAGGCGCATTTCCCCTGTGGCATCTCGAGGCTAATCACATCTAACATCTGGAACTTCCAAAGGGTCCTTCACACCCTTGCTGCAACTCAAGAAGTTCCCCGACATACCCGTTTCCACCGAGAGGAAGCACGAGAGTCCCGCCCACATCCAGAGGAGCCCCGTTTCCGCCTGCTAGCTCGAGAGGAGGATCATTTACCTGCGTGGTCGGGAAGAATTCCGGCATTTCCGTCACATCTCAAGAGGAGGCGCTCTCCACAGGAAAGGCGAGAGGAACTCCAGGGTCGTGCCACATTCCCAGAGTTCCCCAGATGTCTCACTCCATTCCAGGGAAACCTGTTTTCCCTGCACTGCCTCGACTTTCAAGCCGAGGATCGACTCACAACACGGTGGCACGTGGGACAGCCCTGTGGGAAAGCCTCGTTGGAAAGCCTGGAGGGAAAGCCACAGGTCCCTTGATCACGCGAAGGGAAGCGTGACACTGCTGCTTCAGCTCGGGAGGAAAGCTCACGTGCAAGGCCCACTCGAGACGAGGACTGACACCTCTGGGGGACTCCAGAAGTACCCCAAGATCCATGTCAGCACTGGAGAGGAATCCTCAGGTTCCCCACCGAATCCACACAAGGTCTTAGGCCCGGCATCGACGGGAGAGGAATCCTGAGAGCCCCGAGCAACTCGCATGGGGACTGGCCTTTCCTGAGGCCACCAGAGTGGGTCCCTGAGGTCCCCGTCGTAAGTCGAGAGCACCTGCCGCAACTCGAGAAAATCCAGGAGGTTCTCCCTCCAGGCGAGATGAGGCCCATTTCTGCTGAGGTGTCTGGAGGCTAATCACATCTAACTTCTGGAACTTTCAAGGATTCCTTCACACCCTTGCTGCAACTCAAGAAGTTCCAGGACATACCCGTCTCCACTCGAGAGGAAGCACGAGAGTCCCGCCCACATATAGAGGAGCCCGTTTCCGCCTCCTAGCTCGAGAGGAGGGATCCTTTCCCTGCGTGGTCGGGAAAGAATTCCCGGCGTTCCGGTCGCAACTCAATAGGAGGCTCTCCACAGGAAAGGCGAGAGGAACTCCAGGGTCGTGCCACCATTTCCGAGAGACCCCAGATGTCTCAGTCCATTCCAGGAAAACCTGTTTTCCCTGCACTGCCTCGACTGTCAAGCCGAGGATCGACTCACACCACGGTGGCACGTGGGACAGCCCTGTGGGAAAGACTCGTGGGAAAGCCACAGATTCCTTGATCCACGTGAAGGGACGCGCGACACTGCTGCTACAGCTCGGAAGGAAAGCGCACGTGCATGCCCTCTCTCGAGACGAGGACTGACTCCCCTGGGGAGACTCCAGAAGTACCCCAAGATCCATGTCAGCACTGGAGAGGAATCGTCAGGTTCCAGCACTGACTCCACACAAGGTCTTAGGCCAGCATCGACGGGAGAGGAATCCCGAGAGGCCCCGAGCAACTGCATGGGGACTGGCCTTTCCTGAGGCCACCAGAGCGGGTCCCTGAGTCCCAGTCGTAAGTCGAAGCACCTGCCGCAACTCGAGAAAATCCAGGAGGTTCTCCCCCCAGGACGAGATGAGGCCCATTTCCGCTGAGGCGTCTCGAGGCTATTCACACTTAACCTCTGGAACTTCCAAAGGGTCCTTCACACCATTTCTGCAACTCAAGATGTTCCCGACATACCCGTCTCCACTTAGAGAGGAAGCACGAGAGTCCCCCACAT
>NW_017200039.1:0-19457 GCF_001704415.2 Capra hircus
GCCTATGGGGCGGGGCGCAGGGCTCCTCCAGCAGGTCTTGCCTCAGGGGCTGCTTCCCCTGAGTTGGGGCTGTGGGCAGGAACCCAGACACGCAGGATCAGGCCCCCAAACACCTGCACATGTCTCTGCTGGGGAGGAGAGTGCTAGGGAACTACGTCTGTCATACACTTTCTGGGCACCCAAGGAATCAGCCTCCGGTGTGTGCGGGGCTGAAAACCCCAGCCAGGGGCCTGGGAGCCTGGTGCTCTCCGTGTGGCGGCTGAATCTGGGCGGCCAAGCAACCGCTGGAGGAGCCCTGCAGTTGCCCTTCCCTTCCCTCTGACAGAATTCTCACTGCTGGAGGCCCTTGCAGTGTGCAACCCACCAGCCCCTAAGCTCTCCTTAAGGAGGACTGGGACCTAAGTGCAAAGGCAAGGCAGGATTGGAGCTGAGGCAAGAAAGGCGCCAGTGGCGACTCCCAGGCTCCTGCTGCCTGCTCCTTCCTGGAGAGGCAGCCTAAAAGCAAGGCAAGTCTGGGCAAGGCTAGCCCCCGGGCAGAGCAGCCTCGCGCCAGGAACTCTGCAGATCGGGGCTCTGAGCAGAGCTAGAGCTCTGCCGTACTGGAGGCGCACTTAGCTCCGTGCAAGCAGGGCTTTCAACTTGACGGGGCTGGGGCTGCCTCCTCTTCCCCCGAGGAGGCTCGCTTCCCCTGCTGGCTGTGCACTCGCCTATCAGGCGGGGGCGCAGGGCTCTCCAGCAGGTCTTGCCTCAGGGGCTGCTTCCCTGAGTTGGGCTGTGGGCAGGAACCAGACACGACAGGATCAGGCCCCAACACCTGCACATGTCTCTGCTGGGGAGGAGAGTGCTAGGGAACTACGTCTGTCATACACTTTCTGGGCACCAAGGAATCAGCTCCGTGTGTGCGGGGCTGAAAACCCAGCCAGGGGCCCTGGGAGCCTGGTGCTCTCGGTGCGGCGCTGATTCTAGGCCGCCTAGAAACGCTGGAGGAGCCCTGCAGTTGCCCTTCCCTTCCTCTGACAGAGCTCTCACTGCTGAAGCCCTTGGCAGTGTGCAACCCACCACCCCCCTAAGCCCTCCCAACACGCCTGGACCTATGTGCAAAGGCAAGGCAGGATTGGAGCTGAGGCAAGGAAGGCACCAGTGGCGTCTCCCAGGCTCGCTCAGACAGCTCCTTCCTGGGGAGGGAGCCTAAAAGCAAGGCAAGTCTGGGCAAGGCGAGCCCGGACCGGCCGAGCAGCCTCGCGCCAGAAACTCTGCCAGATCGGGGCTCTGAGCAGAGCTAGAGCTCTGCCGTACTGGAGGCCCACTTAGCTCCGTGCAAGCAGGGCTTTCCTCTTGACTGGCTCGGCTGCCTCCTCTTCTCCCGAGGAGGCTCGCTACACTGCTGGCTGTGCTCTCGCCTATCAGGGCGGGCGCGCAGGGCTCCTCCAGCAGGTCTTGCCTCAGGGGCTGCTTCCCCTGAGTTGAGGTGTGGGCGGGAACCCAGACACGCAGGATAACGGCCCCAACCACCTGCACATGTCTCTGCTGGGGAGGAGAGTGCTAGGGAACCTACGTCTCTCACACCACTTTCTAGGCACCCACGGAGTCAGCCTCTGGGAGTGTGGGGGATGCAAAACCCAGCCAGGGGCCCTTGGAACCTGGTGCTCTCCGTGCGGAGCTTTGTCTGGGCGGCCAAGGAACCGCTGAAGGAGCCCTGCTGTTGCCCTTCGCTTCCCTCTGACAGAGCTTTCACTGCTGGAGCCCTTGGCAGTGTGCAACCCACCAGCCCCTAAGCCCTCCTCAAGGACGCTTGGGACCTAAGTGCAAAGGCAAGGCAGGGGTAGAGCTGAAGCCAGGAAGGCGCCAGTGGCGGTTTCCGAGCCTCACACAGCCTGCTCCTTCCTGGGGAGGGAGCCTTAAAGCAAGGCAAGTCTGCGCAAGGCTCGCCTATGGCAGAGCATCTTGGTGCCAGGAACTCTGCCAGATCGGGCCTCTGAACAGAGCTAGAGATCTGCCGTACTGGAGGTCGCACTTAGCTTCGTGTAAGCAGGGATTTCAGCTTGACGGGGACTTGCTGCCTCCTCTTCCCCCGAGGAGGCTCGCTTCCCTGCTGGCTGTGCACTCGCCTATCAGGGCGGGGGCGCAGGGCTCCTCCAGCAGGTCTTGCCTCAGGGGCTGCTTCCCCTGAGTTGGGGCTGTGGGCAGGAACCCAGACACGCAGGATCAGGCCCCAAACACCTGCACATGTCTCTGCTGGGGAGGAGAGTGCTAGGGAACCTACGTCTGTCATACACTTTCTGGGCACCCAAGGAATCAAGCCTCCGTGTGTGCGGGGCTGAAAACCCCAGCCAGGGGGCCCTGGGAGCCTGGTGCTCTCCGTGTGGCGCTGAATCTGGGCGGCCAAGCAACCGCTGGAGGAGCCGTGCAGTTGCCCTTCCCTTCCCTCTGACAGAATTCTCACTGCTGGAGCCCTTGGCAGTGTGCAACCCACCAGCCCCTAAGCTCTCCTTAAGGAGGACTGGGACTAAGTGCAAAGGCAAGGCAGGATTGGAGCTGAGGCAAGAAAGGCGCCAGTGGCGCTCCCAGGCTCGCTCTACGCATGCTCTTCCTGGAGAGGGAGCCTAAAAGCAAGGCAAGTCTGGGCAAGGCTAGCCCCGGCAGAGCAGCCTCGCGCCAGGAACTCTGCCAGATCGGGGCTCTGAGCAGAGCTAGAGCTCTGCACCGTACTGGAGGCCCACTTAGCTCCGTGCAAGCAGGGCTTTCCCTTGACTGGGCTCGGCTGCCTCCTCTTCTCCCGAGGAGGCTCGCTACCTGCTGGCTGTGCTCTCGCCTATCAGGCGGGCGCGCAGGGCTCCTCCAGCAGGTCTTGCCTCAGGGGCTGCTTCCCCTGAGTTGGGGCTGTGGGCGGAACCCAGACACGCAGGATAAGGCCCCAACCACCTGCACATGTCTCTGCTGGGGAGGAGAGTGCTAGGGAACCTACGTCTCTCACACACTTTCTAGGCACCCACGGAGTCAGCCTCTGGGAGTGTGGGGATGCAAAACCCAGCCAGGGGCCCTTGGAACCTGGTGCTCTCCGTGCGGAGCTTTGTCTGGGCGGCCAAGAACCGCTGAAGGAGCCCTGCTGTTGCCCTTCGCTTCCCTCTGACAGAGCTTTCACTGCTGGAGCCCTTGGCAGTGTGCAACCCACCAGCCCCTAAGCCCTCCTCAAGGACGCTTGGGACCTAAGTGCAAAGGCAAGGCAGGGGTAGAGCTGAAGCCAGGAAGGCGCCAGTGGCGTTTCCGAGCCTCACACAGCCTGCTCCTTCCTGGGGAGGGAGCCTTAAAGCAAGGCAAGTCTGCGCAAGGCTCGCCTATGGCAGAGCATCTTGGTGCCAGGAACTCTGCCAGATCGGGCCTCTGAGCAGAGCTAGAGATCTGCCGTACTGGAGTCGCACTTAGCTTCGTGTAAGCAGGGATTTCAGCTTGACGGGGACTTGCTGCCTCCTCTTCCCCCGAGGAGGCTCGCTTCCCTGCTGGCTGTGCACTCGCCTATCAGGCGGGGCGCAGGGCTCCTCCAGCAGGTCTTGCCTCAGGGGCTGCTTCCCCTGAGTTGGGGCTGTGGGCAGGAACCCAGACACGCAGGATCAGGCCCCAACACCTGCACATGTCTCTGCTGGGGAGGAGAGTGCTAGGGAACCTACGTCTGTCATACACTTTCTGGGCACCCAAGGAATCAGCCTCCGTGTGTGGGGGCTGAAAACCCCAGCCAGGGGCCCTGGAGCCTGGTGCTCTCCGTGTGGCGCTGAATCTGGGCGGCCAAGCAACCGCTGGAGGAGCCCTGCAGTTGCCCTTCCTTCCCTCTGACAGAATTCTCACTGCTGGAGCCCTTGGCAGTGTGCAACCCACCAGCCCCTAAGCTCTCCTTAAGGAGGACTGGGACCTAAGTGCAAAGGCAAGGCAGGATTGGAGCTGAGGCAAGAAAGGCGCCAGTGGCGACTCCCAGGCTCCTGCTGCCTGCTCCTTCCTGGAGAGGAGCCTAAAAGCAAGGCAAGTCTGGGCAAGGCTAGCCCCCGGCAGAGCAGCCTCGCGCCAGGAACTCTGCCAGATCGGGGCTCTGAGCAGAGCTAGAGCTCTGCCGTACTGGAGGCGCACTTAGCTCCGTGCAAGCAGGGCTTTCAACTTGACGGGGCTGGGCTGCCTCCTCTTCCCCGAGGAGGCTCGCTTCCCTGCTGGCTGTGCACTCGCCTATCAGGCGGGGGCGCAGGGCTCCTCCAGCAGGTCTTGCCTCAGGGGCTGCTTCCCCTGAGTTGGGGCTGTGGGCAGGAACCCAGACACGCAGGATCAGGCCCCAACACCTGCACATGTCTCTGCTGGGGAGGAGAGTGCTAGGGAACCTACGTCTGTCATACACTTTCTGGGCACCCAAGGAATCAGCCTCCGTGTGTGCGGGGCTGAAAACCCCAGCCAGGGGCCCTGGGAGCCTGGTGCTCTCGGTGCGGCGCTGATTCTAGGCGGCCTAGAAACCGCTGGAGGAGCCCTGCAGTTGCCCTTCCCTTCCCTCTGACAGAGCTCTCACTGCTGAAGCCCTTGGCAGTGTGCAACCCACCACCCCTAAGCCCTCCCAACCCGCCTGGCACCTATGTGCAAAGGCAAGGCAGGATTGGAGCTGAGGCAAGGAAGGCACCAGTGGCGTCTCCCAGGCTCGCTCAGACAGCTCCTTCCTGGGGAGGGAGCCTAAAAGCAAGGCAAGTCTGGGCAAGGCGAGCCCCCGGCCGAGCAGCCTCGCGCCAGAAACTCTGCCAGATCGGGGCTCTGAGCAGAGCTAGAGCTCTGCCGTACTGGAGGCCCACTTAGCTCCGTGCAAGCAGGGCTTTCCTCTTGACTGGGCTCGGCTGCCTCCTCTTCTCCCGAGGAGGCTCGCTACACTGCTGGCTGTGCTCTCGCCTATCAGGCGGGCGCGCAGGGCTCCTCCAGCAGGTCTTGCCTCAGGGGCTGCTTCCCCTGAGTTGGGCTGTGGGGGAACCCAGACACGCAGGATAAGGCCCCAACCACCTGCACATGTCTCTGCTGGGGAGGAGAGTGCTAGGGAACCTACGTCTCTCACACACTTTCTAGGCACCCACGGAGTCAGCCTCTGGGAGTGTGGGGATGCAAAACCCAGCCAGGGGCCCTTGGAACCTGGTGCTCTCCGTGCGGAGCTTTGTCTGGGCGGCCAAGGAACCGCTGAAGGAGCCCTGCTGTTGCCCTTCGCTTCCCTCTGACAGAGCTTTCACTGCTGGAGCCCTTGGCAGTGTGCAACCCACCAGCCCCTAAGCCCTCCTCAAGGACGCTTGGGACCTAAGTGCAAAGGCAAGGCAGGGTAGAGCTGAAGCCAGGAAGGCGCCAGTGGCGTTTCCGAGCCTCACACAGCCTGCTCCTTCCTGGGGAGGGAGCCTTAAAGCAAGGCAAGTCTGCGCAAGGCTCGCCTATGGCAGAGCATCTTGGTGCCAGGAACTCTGCCAGATCGGGCCTCTGAACAGAGCTAGAGATCTGCCGTACTGGAGTCGCACTTAGCTTCGTGTAAGCAGGGATTTCAGCTTGACGGGACTTGCTGCCTCCTCTTCCCCCGAGGAGGCTCGCTTCCCTGCTGGCTGTGCACTCGCCTATCAGGCGGGGCGCAGGGCTCCTCCAGCAGGTCTTGCCTCAGGGGCTGCTTCCCCTGAGTTGGGGCTGTGGGCAGGAACCCAGACACGCAGGATCAGGCCCCAACACCTGCACATGTCTCTGCTGGGGAGGAGAGTGCTAGGGAACCTACGTCTGTCATACACTTTCTGGGCACCCAAGGAATCAGCCTCCGTGTGTGCGGGGCTGAAAACCCCAGCCAGGGGCCCTGGGAGCCTGGTGCTCTCGTGTGGCGCTGAATCTGGGCGGCCAAGCAACCGCTGGAGGAGCCCTGCAGTTGCCCTTCCCTTCCCTCTGACAGAATTCTCACTGCTGGAGCCCTTGGCAGTGTGCAACCCACCAGCCCCTAAGCTCTCCTTAAGGAGGACTGGGACCTAAGTGCAAAGGCAAGGCAGGATTGGAGCTGAGGCAAGAAAGGCGCCAGTGGCGCTCCCAGGCTCCTGCTGCCTGCTCCTTCCTGGAGGGCAGCCTAAAAGCAAGGCAAGTCTGGCAAGGCTAGCCCCGGCAGAGCAGCCTCGCGCCAGGAACTCTGCCAGATCGGGCTCTGAGCAGAGCTAGAGCTCTGCCGTACTGGAGGCGCACTTAGCTCCGTGCAAGCAGGGCTTTCAACTTGACGGGGCTGGGCTGCCTCCTCTTCCCCGAGGAGGCTCGCTTCCCTGCTGGCTGTGCACTCGCCTATCAGGCGGGGGCGCAGGGCTCCTCCAGCAGGTCTTGCCTCAGGGGCTGCTTCCCCTGAGTTGGGGCTGTGGGCAGGAACCCAGACACGCAGGATCAGGCCCCAAACACCTGCACATGTCTCTGCTGGGGAGGAGAGTGCTAGGGAACCTACGTCTGTCATACACTTTCTGGGCACCCAAGGAATCAGCCTCCGTGTGTGCGGGGCTGAAAACCCCAGCCAGGGGCCCTGGAGCCTGGTGCTCTCGGTGCGGCGCTGATTCTAGGCGGCCTAAAACCGCTGGAGGAGCCCTGCAGTTGCCCTTCCCTTCCCTCTGACAGAGCTCTCACTGCTGAAGCCCTTGGCAGTGTGCAACCCACCACCCCTAAGCCCTCCCAAGACGCCTGGCACCTATGTGCAAAGGCAAGGCAGGATTGGAGCTGAGGCAAGGAAGGCACCAGTGGCGTCTCCCAGGCTCGCTCAGACAGCTCCTTCCTGGGAGGGAGCCTAAAAGCAAGGCAAGTCTGGGCAAGGCGAGCCCCGGCCGAGCAGCCTCGCGCCAGAAACTCTGCCAGATCGGGGCTCTGAGCAGAGCTAGAGCTCTGCCGTACTGGAGGCGCACTTAGCTCCGTGCAAGCAGGGCTTTCCTCTTGACTGGCTCGGCTGCCTCCTCTTCTCCCGAGGAGGCTCGCTACTGCTGGCTGTGCTCTCGCCTATCAGGCGGGGCGCGCAGGGCTCCTCCAGCAGGTCTTGCCTCAGGGGCTGCTTCCCCTGAGTTGGGCTGTGGGCGGAACCCAGACACGCAGGATAGGACCACCTGCACATGTCTCTGCTGGGGAGGAGAGTGCTAGGGAACCTACGCACTCTGCAACGGAGAGCTAGCCAGCAACCTGGTGAACTCTGCCTGCGGAGCGTCTACTCGCCTATCAGGAGGGCTCCTCCAGCAGGTCTTGCCTCAGGGGCTGCTTCCCCTGAGTTGGGGCTTCGTCGCACTGCTGGAGCCCTTGGCGTGTGCAACCCACCAGCCCCTAAGCCCTCCTCAAGGACGCTTGGGACCTAAGTGCAAAGGCAAGGCAGGGGTAGAGCTGAAGCCAGGAAGGCGCCAGTGGCGTTTCCGAGCCTCACACAGCCTGCTCCTTCCTGGGAGGGAGCCTTAAAGCAAGGCAAGTCTGCGCAAGGCTCGCCTATGGCAGAGCATCTTGGTGCCAGGAACTCTGCCAGATCGGGCCTCTGAACAGAGCTAGAGATCTGCCGTACTGGAGTCGCACTTAGCTTCGTGTAAGCAGGGATTTCAGCTTGACGGGGACTTGCTGCCTCCTCTTCCCCCGAGGAGGCTCGCTTCCCTGCTGGCTGTGCACTCGCCTATCAGCGCAGGGCTCCTCCAGCAGGTCTTGCCTCAGGGGCTGCTTCCCCTGAGTTGGGGCTGTGGGCAGGAACCCAGACACGCAGGATCAGGCCCCAAACACCTGCACATGTCTCTGCTGGGGAGGAGAGTGCTAGGGAACCTACGTCTGTCATACACTTTCTGGGCACCCAAGGAATCAGCCTCCGTGTGTGCGGGGCTGAAAACCCCAGCCAGGGGCCCTGGGAGCCTGGTGCTCTCCGTGTGGCGCTGAATCTGGGCGGCCAAGCAACCGCTGGAGGAGCCCTGCAGTTGCCCTTCCCTTCCCTCTGACAGAATTCTCACTGCTGGAGCCCTTGGCAGTGTGCAACCCACCAGCCCCTAAGCTCTCCTTAAGGAGGACTGGGACCTAAGTGCAAAGGCAAGGCAGGATTGGAGCTGAGGCAAGAAAGGCGCCAGTGGCGACTCCCAGGCTCCTGCTGCCTGCTCCTTCCTGGAGAGGCAGCCTAAAAGCAAGGCAAGTCTGGGCAAGGCTAGCCCCCGGCAGAGCAGCCTCGCGCCAGGAACTCTGCCAGATCGGGGCTCTGAGCAGAGCTAGAGCTCTGCCGTACTGGAGGCGCACTTAGCTCCGTGCAAGCAGGGCTTTCAACTTGACGGGGCTGGGCTGCCTCCTCTTCCCCCGAGGAGGCTCGCTTCCCTGCTGGCTGTGCACTCGCCTATCAGGCGGGGGCGCAGGGCTCCTCCAGCAGGTCTTGCCTCAGGGGCTGCTTCCCCTGAGTTGGGGCTGTGGGCAGGAACCCAGACACGCAGGATCAGGCCCCAAACACCTGCACATGTCTCTGCTGGGGAGGAGAGTGCTAGGGAACCTACGTCTGTCATACACTTTCTGGGCACCCAAGGAATCAGCCTCCGTGTGTGCGGGGCTGAAAACCCCAGCCAGGGGCCCTGGGAGCCTGGTGCTCTCGGTGCGGCGCTGATTCTAGGCGGCCTAGAAACCGCTGGAGGAGCCCTGCAGTTGCCCTTCCCTTCCCTCTGACAGAGCTCTCACTGCTGAAGCCCTTGGCAGTGTGCAACCCACCACCCCCTAAGCCCTCCCAACGACGCCTGGCACCTATGTGCAAAGGCAAGGCAGGATTGGAGCTGAGGCAAGGAAGGCACCAGTGGCGTCTCCCAGGCTCGCTCAGACAGCTCCTTCCTGGGGAGGGAGCCTAAAAGCAAGGCAAGTCTGGGCAAGGCGAGCCCCCGGCCGAGCAGCCTCGCGCCAGAAACTCTGCCAGATCGGGGCTCTGAGCAGAGCTAGAGCTCTGCCGTACTGGAGGCCACTTAGCTCCGTGCAAGCAGGGCTTTCCTCTTGACTGGGCTCGGCTGCCTCCTCTTCTCCCGAGGAGGCTCGCTACACTGCTGGCTGTGCTCTCGCCTATCAGGCGGGCGCGCAGGGCTCCTCCAGCAGGTCTTGCCTCAGGGGCTGCTTCCCCTGAGTTGAGGCTGTGGGCGGGAACCCAGACACGCAGGATAAGGCCCCAACCACCTGCACATGTCTCTGCTGGGGAGGAGAGTGCTAGGGAACCTACGTCTCTCACACACTTTCTAGGCACCCACGGAGTCAGCCTCTGGGAGTGTGGGGATGCAAAACCCAGCCAGGGGCCCTTGGAACCTGGTGCTCTCCGTGCGGAGCTTTGTCTGGGCGGCCAAGGAACCGCTGAAGGAGCCCTGCTGTTGCCCTTCGCTTCCCTCTGACAGAGCTTTCACTGCTGGAGCCCTTGGCAGTGTGCAACCCACCAGCCCCTAAGCCCTCCTCAAGGACGCTTGGGACCTAAGTGCAAAGGCAAGGCAGGGGTAGAGCTGAAGCCAGGAAGGCGCCAGTGGCGTTTCCGAGCCTCACACAGCCTGCTCCTTCCTGGGGAGGGAGCCTTAAAGCAAGGCAAGTCTGCGCAAGGCTCGCCTATGGCAGAGCATCTTGGTGCCAGGAACTCTGCCAGATCGGGCCTCTGAACAGAGCTAGAGATCTGCCGTACTGGAGTCGCACTTAGCTTCGTGTAAGCAGGGATTTCAGCTTGACGGGGACTTGCTGCCTCCTCTTCCCCCGAGGAGGCTCGCTTCCCTGCTGGCTGTGCACTCGCCTATCAGGCGGGGGCGCAGGGCTCCTCCAGCAGGTCTTGCCTCAGGGGCTGCTTCCCCTGAGTTGGGGCTGTGGGCAGGAACCCAGACACGCAGGATCAGGCCCCAAACACCTGCACATGTCTCTGCTGGGGAGGAGAGTGCTAGGGAACCTACGTCTGTCATACACTTTCTGGGCACCCAAGGAATCAGCCTCCGTGTGTGCGGGGCTGAAAACCCCAGCCAGGGGCCCTGGGAGCCTGGTGCTCTCCGTGTGGCGCTGAATCTGGGCGGCCAAGCAACCGCTGGAGGAGCCCTGCAGTTGCCCTTCCCTTCCCTCTGACAGAATTCTCACTGCTGGAGCCCTTGGCAGTGTGCAACCCACCAGCCCCTAAGCTCTCCTTAAGGAGGACTGGGACCTAAGTGCAAAGGCAAGGCAGGATTGGAGCTGAGGCAAGAAAGGCGCCAGTGGCGACTCCCAGGCTCCTGCTGCCTGCTCCTTCCTGGAGAGGCAGCCTAAAAGCAAGGCAAGTCTGGGCAAGGCTAGCCCCCGGCAGAGCAGCCTCGCGCCAGGAACTCTGCCAGATCGGGGCTCTGAGCAGAGCTAGAGCTCTGCCGTACTGGAGGCGCACTTAGCTCCGTGCAAGCAGGGCTTTCAACTTGACGGGGCTGGGCTGCCTCCTCTTCCCCCGAGGAGGCTCGCTTCCCTGCTGGCTGTGCACTCGCCTATCAGGCGGGGGCGCAGGGCTCCTCCAGCAGGTCTTGCCTCAGGGGCTGCTTCCCCTGAGTTGGGGCTGTGGGCAGGAACCCAGACACGCAGGATCAGGCCCCAACCACCTGCACATGTCTCTGCTGGGGAGGAGAGTGCTAGGGAACCTACGTCTGTCATACACTTTCTGGGCACCCAAGGAATCAGCCTCCGTGTGTGCGGGGCTGAAAACCCCAGCCAGGGGCCCTGGGAGCCTGGTGCTCTCGGTGCGGCGCTGATTCTAGGCGGCCTAGAAACCGCTGGAGGAGCCCTGCAGTTGCCCTTCCCTTCCCTCTGACAGAGCTCTCACTGCTGAAGCCCTTGGCAGTGTGCAACCCACCACCCCCTAAGCCCTCCCCAACGACGCCTGGCACCTATGTGCAAAGGCAAGGCAGGATTGGAGCTGAGGCAAGGAAGGCACCAGTGGCGTCTCCCAGGCTCGCTCAGACAGCTCCTTCCTGGGAGGGAGCCTAAAAGCAAGGCAAGTCTGGGCAAGGCGAGCCCCCGGCCGAGCAGCCTCGCGCCAGAAACTCTGCCAGATCGGGGCTCTGAGCAGAGCTAGAGCTCTGCCGTACTGGAGGCCACTTAGCTCCGTGCAAGCAGGGCTTTCCTCTTGACTGGGCTCGGCTGCCTCCTCTTCTCCCGAGGAGGCTCGCTACACTGCTGGCTGTGCTCTCGCCTATCAGGCGGGCGCGCAGGGCTCCTCCAGCAGGTCTTGCCTCAGGGGCTGCTTCCCCTGAGTTGAGGCTGTGGGCGGGAACCCAGACACGCAGGATAAGGCCCCAACCACCTGCACATGTCTCTGCTGGGGAGGAGAGTGCTAGGGAACCTACGTCTCTCACACACTTTCTAGGCACCCACGGAGTCAGCCTCTGGGAGTGTGGGGATGCAAAACCCAGCCAGGGGCCCTTGGAACCTGGTGCTCTCCGTGCGGAGCTTTGTCTGGGCGGCCAAGGAACCGCTGAAGGAGCCCTGCTGTTGCCCTTCGCTTCCCTCTGACAGAGCTTTCACTGCTGGAGCCCTTGGCAGTGTGCAACCCACCAGCCCCTAAGCCCTCCTCAAGGACGCTTGGGACCTAAGTGCAAAGGCAAGGCAGGGGTAGAGCTGAAGCCAGGAAGGCGCCAGTGGCGTTTCCGAGCCTCACACAGCCTGCTCCTTCCTGGGGAGGGAGCCTTAAAGCAAGGCAAGTCTGCGCAAGGCTCGCCTATGGCAGAGCATCTTGGTGCCAGGAACTCTGCCAGATCGGGCCTCTGAACAGAGCTAGAGATCTGCCGTACTGGAGTCGCACTTAGCTTCGTGTAAGCAGGGATTTCAGCTTGACGGGGACTTGCTGCCTCCTCTTCCCCGAGGAGGCTCGCTTCCCTGCTGGCTGTGCACTCGCCTATCAGGCGGGGGCGCAGGGCTCCTCCAGCAGGTCTTGCCTCAGGGGCTGCTTCCCCTGAGTTGGGGCTGTGGGCAGGAACCCAGACACGCAGGATCAGGCCCCAAACACCTGCACATGTCTCTGCTGGGGAGGAGAGTGCTAGGGAACCTACGTCTGTCATACACTTTCTGGGCACCCAAGGAATCAGCCTCCGTGTGTGCGGGGCTGAAAACCCCAGCCAGGGGCCCTGGGAGCCTGGTGCTCTCCGTGTGGCGCTGAATCTGGGCGGCCAAGCAACCGCTGGAGGAGCCCTGCAGTTGCCCTTCCCTTCCCTCTGACAGAATTCTCACTGCTGGAGCCCTTGGCAGTGTGCAACCCACCAGCCCCTAAGCTCTCCTTAAGGAGGACTGGGACCTAAGTGCAAAGGCAAGGCAGGATTGGAGCTGAGGCAAGAAAGGCGCCAGTGGCGACTCCCAGGCTCCTGCTGCCTGCTCCTTCCTGGAGAGGCAGCCTAAAAGCAAGGCAAGTCTGGGCAAGGCTAGCCCCCGGCAGAGCAGCCTCGCGCCAGGAACTCTGCCAGATCGGGGCTCTGAGCAGAGCTAGAGCTCTGCCGTACTGGAGGCGCACTTAGCTCCGTGCAAGCAGGGCTTTCAACTTGACGGGGCTGGGCTGCCTCCTCTTCCCCCGAGGAGGCTCGCTTCCCTGCTGGCTGTGCACTCGCCTATCAGGCGGGGGCGCAGGGCTCCTCCAGCAGGTCTTGCCTCAGGGGCTGCTTCCCCTGAGTTGGGGCTGTGGGCAGGAACCCAGACACGCAGGATCAGGCCCCAAACACCTGCACATGTCTCTGCTGGGGAGGAGAGTGCTAGGGAACCTACGTCTGTCATACACTTTCTGGGCACCCAAGGAATCAGCCTCCGTGTGTGCGGGGCTGAAAACCCCAGCCAGGGGCCCTGGGAGCCTGGTGCTCTCGGTGCGGCGCTGATTCTAGGCGGCCTAGAAACCGCTGGAGGAGCCCTGCAGTTGCCCTTCCCTTCCCTCTGACAGAGCTCTCACTGCTGAAGCCCTTGGCAGTGTGCAACCCACCACCCCCTAAGCCCTCCCAACGACGCCTGGCACCTATGTGCAAAGGCAAGGCAGGATTGGAGCTGAGGCAAGGAAGGCACCAGTGGCGTCTCCCAGGCTCGCTCAGACAGCTCCTTCCTGGGGAGGGAGCCTAAAAGCAAGGCAAGTCTGGGCAAGGCGAGCCCCCGGCCGAGCAGCCTCGCGCCAGAAACTCTGCCAGATCGGGGCTCTGAGCAGAGCTAGAGCTCTGCCGTACTGGAGGCCCACTTAGCTCCGTGCAAGCAGGGCTTTCCTCTTGACTGGGCTCGGCTGCCTCCTCTTCTCCCGAGGAGGCTCGCTACACTGCTGGCTGTGCTCTCGCCTATCAGGCGGGCGCGCAGGGCTCCTCCAGCAGGTCTTGCCTCAGGGGCTGCTTCCCCTGAGTTGAGGCTGTGGGCGGGAACCCAGACACGCAGGATAAGGCCCCAACCACCTGCACATGTCTCTGCTGGGGAGGAGAGTGCTAGGGAACCTACGTCTCTCACACACTTTCTAGGCACCCACGGAGTCAGCCTCTGGGAGTGTGGGGATGCAAAACCCAGCCAGGGGCCCTTGGAACCTGGTGCTCTCCGTGCGGAGCTTTGTCTGGGCGGCCAAGGAACCGCTGAAGGAGCCCTGCTGTTGCCCTTCGCTTCCCTCTGACAGAGCTTTCACTGCTGGAGCCCTTGGCAGTGTGCAACCCACCAGCCCCTAAGCCCTCCTCAAGGACGCTTGGGACCTAAGTGCAAAGGCAAGGCAGGGGTAGAGCTGAAGCCAGGAAGGCGCCAGTGGCGTTTCCGAGCCTCACACAGCCTGCTCCTTCCTGGGGAGGGAGCCTTAAAGCAAGGCAAGTCTGCGCAAGGCTCGCCTATGGCAGAGCATCTTGGTGCCAGGAACTCTGCCAGATCGGGCCTCTGAACAGAGCTAGAGATCTGCCGTACTGGAGTCGCACTTAGCTTCGTGTAAGCAGGGATTTCAGCTTGACGGGGACTTGCTGCCTCCTCTTCCCCCGAGGAGGCTCGCTTCCCTGCTGGCTGTGCACTCGCCTATCAGGCGGGGGCGCAGGGCTCCTCCAGCAGGTCTTGCCTCAGGGGCTGCTTCCCCTGAGTTGGGGCTGTGGGCAGGAACCCAGACACGCAGGATCAGGCCCCAAACACCTGCACATGTCTCTGCTGGGGAGGAGAGTGCTAGGGAACCTACGTCTGTCATACACTTTCTGGGCACCCAAGGAATCAGCCTCCGTGTGTGCGGGGCTGAAAACCCCAGCCAGGGGCCTGGGAGCCTGGTGCTCTCCGTGTGGCGCTGAATCTGGGCGGCCAAGCAACCGCTGGAGGAGCCCTGCAGTTGCCCTTCCCTTCCCTCTGACAGAATTCTCACTGCTGGAGCCCTTGGCAGTGTGCAACCCACCAGCCCCTAAGCTCTCCTTAAGGAGGACTGGGACCTAAGTGCAAAGGCAAGGCAGGATTGGAGCTGAGGCAAGAAAGGCGCCAGTGGCGACTCCCAGGCTCCTGCTGCCTGCTCCTTCCTGGAGAGGCAGCCTAAAAGCAAGGCAAGTCTGGGCAAGGCTAGCCCCCGGCAGAGCAGCCTCGCGCCAGGAACTCTGCCAGATCGGGGCTCTGAGCAGAGCTAGAGCTCTGCCGTACTGGAGGCGCACTTAGCTCCGTGCAAGCAGGGCTTTCAACTTGACGGGGCTGGGCTGCCTCCTCTTCCCCCGAGGAGGCTCGCTTCCCTGCTGGCTGTGCACTCGCCTATCAGGCGGGGGCGCAGGGCTCCTCCAGCAGGTCTTGCCTCAGGGGCTGCTTCCCCTGAGTTGGGGCTGTGGGCAGGAACCCAGACACGCAGGATCAGGCCCCAACACCTGCACATGTCTCTGCTGGGGAGGAGAGTGCTAGGGAACCTACGTCTGTCATACACTTTCTGGGCACCCAAGGAATCAGCCTCCGTGTGTGCGGGGCTGAAAACCCCAGCCAGGGGCCCTGGGAGCCTGGTGCTCTCGGTGCGGCGCTGATTCTAGGCGGCCTAGAAACCGCTGGAGGAGCCCTGCAGTTGCCCTTCCCTTCCCTCTGACAGAGCTCTCACTGCTGAAGCCCTTGGCAGTGTGCAACCCACCACCCCCTAAGCCCTCCCCAACGACGCCTGGCACCTATGTGCAAAGGCAAGGCAGGATTGGAGCTGAGGCAAGGAAGGCACCAGTGGCGTCTCCCAGGCTCGCTCAGACAGCTCCTTCCTGGGGAGGGAGCCTAAAAGCAAGGCAAGTCTGGGCAAGGCGAGCCCCGGCCGAGCAGCCTCGCGCCAGAAACTCTGCCAGATCGGGGCTCTGAGCAGAGCTAGAGCTCTGCCGTACTGGAGGCCACTTAGCTCCGTGCAAGCAGGGCTTTCCTCTTGACTGGGCTCGGCTGCCTCCTCTTCTCCCGAGGAGGCTCGCTACACTGCTGGCTGTGCTCTCGCCTATCAGGCGGGCGCGCAGGGCTCCTCCAGCAGGTCTTGCCTCAGGGGCTGCTTCCCCTGAGTTGAGGCTGTGGGCGGGAACCCAGACACGCAGGATAAGGCCCCAACCACCTGCACATGTCTCTGCTGGGGAGGAGAGTGCTAGGGAACCTACGTCTCTCACACACTTTCTAGGCACCCACGGAGTCAGCCTGGGAGTGTGGGGATGCAAAACCCAGCCAGGGGCCCTTGGAACCTGGTGCTCTCCGTGCGGAGCTTTGTCTGGGCGGCCAAGGAACCGCTGAAGGAGCCCTGCTGTTGCCCTTCGCTTCCCTCTGACAGAGCTTTCACTGCTGGAGCCCTTGGCAGTGTGCAACCCACCAGCCCCTAAGCCCTCCTCAAGGACGCTTGGGACCTAAGTGCAAAGGCAAGGCAGGGGTAGAGCTGAAGCCAGGAAGGCGCCAGTGGCGTTTCCGAGCCTCACACAGCCTGCTCCTTCCTGGGGAGGGAGCCTTAAAGCAAGGCAAGTCTGCGCAAGGCTCGCCTATGGCAGAGCATCTTGGTGCCAGGAACTCTGCCAGATCGGGCCTCTGAACAGAGCTAGAGATCTGCCGTACTGGAGTCGCACTTAGCTTCGTGTAAGCAGGGATTTCAGCTTGACGGGGACTTGCTGCCTCCTCTTCCCCCGAGGAGGCTCGCTTCCCTGCTGGCTGTGCACTCGCCTATCAGGCGGGGGCGCAGGGCTCCTCCAGCAGGTCTTGCCTCAGGGGCTGCTTCCCCTGAGTTGGGGCTGTGGGCAGGAACCCAGACACGCAGGATCAGGCCCCAAACACCTGCACATGTCTCTGCTGGGGAGGAGAGTGCTAGGGAACCTACGTCTGTCATACACTTTCTGGGCACCCAAGGAATCAGCCTCCGTGTGTGCGGGGCTGAAAACCCCAGCCAGGGGACCTGGGAGCCTGGTGCTCTCCGTGTGGCGCTGAATCTGGGCGGCCAAGCAACCGCTGGAGGAGCCCTGCAGTTGCCCTTCCCTTCCCTCTGACAGAATTCTCACTGCTGGAGCCCTTGGCAGTGTGCAACCCACCAGCCCCTAAGCTCTCCTTAAGGAGGACTGGGACCTAAGTGCAAAGGCAAGGCAGGATTGGAGCTGAGGCAAGAAAGGCGCCAGTGGCGACTCCCAGGCTCCTGCTGCCTGCTCCTTCCTGGAGAGGCAGCCTAAAAGCAAGGCAAGTCTGGGCAAGGCTAGCCCCCGGCAGAGCAGCCTCGCGCCAGGAACTCTGCCAGATCGGGGCTCTGAGCAGAGCTAGAGCTCTGCCGTACTGGAGGCGCACTTAGCTCCGTGCAAGCAGGGCTTTCAACTTGACGGGGCTGGGCTGCCTCCTCTTCCCCCGAGGAGGCTCGCTTCCCTGCTGGCTGTGCACTCGCCTATCAGGCGGGGGCGCAGGGCTCCTCCAGCAGGTCTTGCCTCAGGGGCTGCTTCCCCTGAGTTGGGGCTGTGGGCAGGAACCCAGACACGCAGGATCAGGCCCCAAACACCTGCACATGTCTCTGCTGGGGAGGAGAGTGCTAGGGAACCTACGTCTGTCATACACTTTCTGGGCACCCAAGGAATCAGCCTCCGTGTGTGCGGGGCTGAAAACCCCAGCCAGGGGCCCTGGGAGCCTGGTGCTCTCGGTGCGGCGCTGATTCTAGGCGGCCTAGAAACCGCTGGAGGAGCCCTGCAGTTGCCCTTCCCTTCCCTCTGACAGAGCTCTCACTGCTGAAGCCCTTGGCAGTGTGCAACCCACCACCCCCTAAGCCCTCCCCAACGACGCCTGGCACCTATGTGCAAAGGCAAGGCAGGATTGGAGCTGAGGCAAGGAAGGCACCAGTGGCGTCTCCCAGGCTCGCTCAGACAGCTCCTTCCTGGGGAGGGAGCCTAAAAGCAAGGCAAGTCTGGGCAAGGCGAGCCCCCGGCCGAGCAGCCTCGCGCCAGAAACTCTGCCAGATCGGGGCTCTGAGCAGAGCTAGAGCTCTGCCGTACTGGAGGCCCACTTAGCTCCGTGCAAGCAGGGCTTTCCTCTTGACTGGGCTCGGCTGCCTCCTCTTCTCCCGAGGAGGCTCGCTACACTGCTGGCTGTGCTCTCGCCTATCAGGCGGGCGCGCAGGGCTCCTCCAGCAGGTCTTGCCTCAGGGGCTGCTTCCCCTGAGTTGAGGCTGTGGGCGGGAACCCAGACACGCAGGATAAGGCCCCAACCACCTGCACATGTCTCTGCTGGGGAGGAGAGTGCTAGGGAACCTACGTCTCTCACACACTTTCTAGGCACCCACGGAGTCAGCCTCTGGGAGTGTGGGGATGCAAAACCCAGCCAGGGGCCCTTGGAACCTGGTGCTCTCCGTGCGGAGCTTTGTCTGGGCGGCCAAGGAACCGCTGAAGGAGCCCTGCTGTTGCCCTTCGCTTCCCTCTGACAGAGCTTTCACTGCTGGAGCCCTTGGCAGTGTGCAACCCACCAGCCCCTAAGCCCTCCTCAAGGACGCTTGGGACCTAAGTGCAAAGGCAAGGCAGGGGTAGAGCTGAAGCCAGGAAGGCGCCAGTGGCGTTTCCGAGCCTCACACAGCCTGCTCCTTCCTGGGGAGGGAGCCTTAAAGCAAGGCAAGTCTGCGCAAGGCTCGCCTATGGCAGAGCATCTTGGTGCCAGGAACTCTGCCAGATCGGGCCTCTGAACAGAGCTAGAGATCTGCCGTACTGGAGTCGCACTTAGCTTCGTGTAAGCAGGGATTTCAGCTTGACGGGGACTTGCTGCCTCCTCTTCCCCCGAGGAGGCTCGCTTCCCTGCTGGCTGTGCACTCGCCTATCAGGCGGGGGCGCAGGGCTCCTCCAGCAGGTCTTGCCTCAGGGGCTGCTTCCCCTGAGTTGGGGCTGTGGGCAGGAACCCAGACACGCAGGATCAGGCCCCAAACACCTGCACATGTCTCTGCTGGGGAGGAGAGTGCTAGGGAACCTACGTCTGTCATACACTTTCTGGGCACCCAAGGAATCAGCCTCCGTGTGTGCGGGGCTGAAAACCCCAGCCAGGGGACCTGGGAGCCTGGTGCTCTCCGTGTGGCGCTGAATCTGGGCGGCCAAGCAACCGCTGGAGGAGCCCTGCAGTTGCCCTTCCCTTCCCTCTGACAGAATTCTCACTGCTGGAGCCCTTGGCAGTGTGCAACCCACCAGCCCCTAAGCTCTCCTTAAGGAGGACTGGGACCTAAGTGCAAAGGCAAGGCAGGATTGGAGCTGAGGCAAGAAAGGCGCCAGTGGCGACTCCCAGGCTCCTGCTGCCTGCTCCTTCCTGGAGAGGCAGCCTAAAAGCAAGGCAAGTCTGGGCAAGGCTAGCCCCCGGCAGAGCAGCCTCGCGCCAGGAACTCTGCCAGATCGGGGCTCTGAGCAGAGCTAGAGCTCTGCCGTACTGGAGGCGCACTTAGCTCCGTGCAAGCAGGGCTTTCAACTTGACGGGGCTGGGCTGCCTCCTCTTCCCCCGAGGAGGCTCGCTTCCCTGCTGGCTGTGCACTCGCCTATCAGGCGGGGGCGCAGGGCTCCTCCAGCAGGTCTTGCCTCAGGGGCTGCTTCCCCTGAGTTGGGGCTGTGGGCAGGAACCCAGACACGCAGGATCAGGCCCCAAACACCTGCACATGTCTCTGCTGGGGAGGAGAGTGCTAGGGAACCTACGTCTGTCATACACTTTCTGGGCACCCAAGGAATCAGCCTCCGTGTGTGCGGGGCTGAAAACCCCAGCCAGGGGCCCTGGGAGCCTGGTGCTCTCGGTGCGGCGCTGATTCTAGGCGGCCTAGAAACCGCTGGAGGAGCCCTGCAGTTGCCCTTCCCTTCCCTCTGACAGAGCTCTCACTGCTGAAGCCCTTGGCAGTGTGCAACCCACCACCCCCTAAGCCCTCCCCAACACGCCTGGCACCTATGTGCAAAGGCAAGGCAGGATTGGAGCTGAGGCAAGGAAGGCACCAGTGGCGTCTCCCAGGCTCGCTCAGACAGCTCCTTCCTGGGGAGGGAGCCTAAAAGCAAGGCAAGTCTGGGCAAGGCGAGCCCCCGGCCGAGCAGCCTCGCGCTGCCAGATCGGGGCTCTGAGCAGAGCTAAGAGCTCTGCTG
>NW_017200040.1:0-7138 GCF_001704415.2 Capra hircus
CTGAGAGGAATCCTCAGGTTCCGGCAGGCTCCACACAAGATCTTAGGCCGGCATCGACGGGAGAGGAATCCGAGAGCCCCGAGCAACTCGCATGGGGACTGGCCTTTCCTGAGGCCCAAGAGCGGGTCCCTGAGGTCCCCGTCGTAAGTTGAGAGCACCTGCCGCAACTCTAGAAAATCCAGGAGGTTCTCCCCTCCAGGCGAGATGAGGCCCATTTCCACTGAGGCGTCTCGAGGCTAATTACACCTAACCTCTGGAACTTCCAAAGGGTCCTTCACACCCTTGCCGCAACTCAAGAAGTTCCCCGACATACCCGTCTCCACTCGAGAGGAAGCACGAGAATCCCGCCCACATCCAGAGGAGCCCTGTTTCCTCCTCCTAGCTCGAGGGAGGGATCCTTTCCCTGCGTGGTCGGGAAAGAATTCCCGGCATTCCCGTCGCATCTCAAGAGGAGGCTCTCTCACAGGAAAGGCGATAGGAACTCCAGGGTCGTGCCACCATTCCCAGAGTCCCCGATGTCTCCGTCCGTTCCAGGGAAACCTGTTTTCCCAGCACTGCGTCGACTTTCAATCTGAAGATCGACTCACACCACGGTGGGCACGTTGGACAGCCCTGTGGGAAAGCCCTCGTGGGAAAGCTCGAGGGAAAGCCACAGATCCCTTGATCCACGCGAATGGAAGCGCGACAGTGCTGCTACAACTCGAGAGGAAAGCGCACGTGCATGCCCCCACTCGAGAGGAGGACTGACTCCCCTGGGGAGACTCCAGAAGTACCCCAAGATCCATGTCAGCACTGGAGAGGAATCCTCAGGTTCCGGCACTGATTCCACACAAGGTCTTAGGCCCCGGCATCGGACGGGAGAGGAATCCCGAGAGGGCCCCCGAGCAACTCGCATGGGGACTGGCCTTTCCTGAGGCCACCAGAGCGGGTCCCTGAGGTCCCAGTCGTAAGTCGAGAGCACCTGCCGCAACTCGAGAAAATCCATTAGGTTCTCCCCTCCAGGCGAGATGAGGCCCTTTTCCGATGAGGCTCCTCAAGGCTAATCACAATTAAACGCTGGAATTTCCCACGGGTCCTTCACACCCTTGCTGCAACTCAAGAAGTTCCCCGTCATACCCGACTCCACTCGAGAAGAAGGACGAGAGTCCCGCCACATACAGAGGAGCCCCGTTTCCGCCTCATAGCTCTAGAGGAGGGATCCTTTCCTTGCGTGGTCTGGAAAGTATTCCCGGCGTTTCCGTCGCATCTCAAGAGGAGGCGCTCTCCACTTGAAACGGGAGAGGAACTCCAGGTTCGTGCCACCGTTCCCACACTCCCCCAGATGTCTCATTCCATTCCACAGAAACCATTTTTCCCTACACTGCCTCGACTTTCAAGCTGAGGATCGACTCACACCACGGTGGCATGTGGGACAGCCCTGTGGGAAAGCCTCGTGGGAAAGTCTCCTGAGAAAGCCTCGAGGGAAAGCCACAGATCCCATGATCCACGCGAAGGGAAGCTTGACACTGCTGCTACAGCTCGGGTGGAAAACCCACGTGCATATCTCCACTCGCGACGAGGAATGACTCCCCTGGGAGACTCCAGAAGTACCCAAGATCCATGTCAGCACTGGAGAGGAATCCTCAGGATCCGACACAGACTCCACACAAGGTCCCAGGGCCCGGCATCGACGGGAGAGGAATCCCGAGAGGCCCCGAGCAACTGCATGGGGACTGGCCTTTCCTGAGGCCACCAGAGCGGGTCCCTGAGGTCCCAGTCGTAAGTCGAGAGCACCTGCCGCAACTCGAGAAAATCCAGGAGGTTCTCCCCTCCAGGCGAGATGAGGCCCATTTCTGCTGAGGCGTCTCGAGGCTAATCACACCTAACCTCTCGAACTTCCGAAGGGTCCTTCACACCCTTGCTGCAACTCAAGAAGTTCCCCGACATACCCGTCTCCACTCGAGAGGAAGCACGAGAGTCCCGCCCAAATCCAGAGCAGCCCCGTTTCCGCCTCATACCTCGAGCGGAGGGATCCTTTCCCTGCGTGGTCGGGAAAGAATTCCCGGCGTTCCCGTCGCATCTCAAGAGGAGGCGCTCTCCACTGGATAGGCGAGAGGAACTCCAGGGTCTTGCCACCATTCCCAGAGTCCCCCAGATGTCTCAGTCCATTCCAGAGAAACCTGTTTTCCCTGCATTGCGTCGACTTTCAAGCCGAGGATCGACTCACACCACGGTGGCACGTGGGACAGCCCTGTGGAAAGCCTCGTGGAAAAGCCTCTTGGGAAAGCGTCGAGGGAAAGCCACAGATCCGTTGATCCACGCGAAGGGAAGCGTGACACTGCTGCTACAGCTCGGGAGGAAAGCGCACGTGCATGCCCCCACTCGAGTAGAGGACTGACTGCCCTGGGGAGACTCCAGAAGTACCCCAAGATCTATGTCAGCACTGGAGAGGAATCCTCAGGTTACAGCACCGACTCCACACAAGACCTTAGTCTCCGACATCAAGGGGAGAGGAATCCCGAGAGGCCCCTGAGCTACTCACATGGGGACTGGCCTTTCCTGAGGCCAGCAGAACGGGTCCCTGAGGTCCCCGTCGTAAGTCGAGAGCACCTGCCGCAACTCGAGAAAATCCAGGGGGTTCTCCCCTCCAGGCGAGATGAGGCCCATTTCCACTGAGGCGTCTCGAGGCTAATTACACCTAACCTCTGGAACTTCCAAAGGGTCCTTCACACCCTTGCCGCAACTCAGGAAGTTCCCCGACATACCCGTCTCCACTCGAGAGTAAGCACGAGATTCCCGCCCACATCCAGCAGAGACCCGTTTCCGCCTCCTAGCTCGAGAGGAGGGATCCTTTCCCTGCGTGGTCGGGAAAGAATTCGCGGCGTTCCCGTCACATCTCACGAGGAGGCGCTCTCTACAGGAATGGCGAGAGGAACTCCAGGGTCGTGCCACCATTCCCAGAGTCCCCCAGATGTCTCAGTCCATTCCAGGGAAACCTGTTTTCCCTGCACTGTCTCGACTTTCTAGCCGAGAATGGACTCACACCACGGTGGCACGTGGGACATCCCTGTGGGAAAACCTCGTGGGAAAGCCTCGTGGGAAAGCCTCGAGGGAAAGCCACAGATCCCTTGATCCAGGCGAAGGGATGCGTGACACTGCTGCTACAGCTCGGGAGGAAAGCGCACGTGCATGCCCCCACTCGAGACGAGGACTGACTCCCCTGGGGAGACTCCAGAAGTACCCCAAGAAGCATGTCAGCACTGAAGAGGAATCCTCAGATTCCGGCACCGAAGCCACACAAGGTCTTAGGCCCCGGCATCGACGGGAGAGGAAACCCGAGAGGCACCCGTGCAACTCGCATGGGGACTGGCCTTTTCTGAGGCCACCAGAGCGGGTCCCTGAGGTCCCCGTCGTAAGTCGAGAGCACCTGTCGCAACTCGAGAAAATCCAGGAGGTTCTCCCCTCCAGGCGAGATGAGGCCCATTTCCACTGAGACGTCTCGAGGCTAATCAAACCTAACCTATGGAACTTCCAAAGGGTCCTTCACACCCTTGCTGCAACTCAAGAAGTTCCCCGACATACCCGTCTCCACTCGAGAGGAAGCAGGAAAGTCCCGCCCACATCCAGAGGAGCCACGTTTCCTCCTCATTGCTCGAGAGGTTTGATCCTTTCCCTGCGTGGTCGGGAAAGAATTCGCGGCATTCCCGTCCCACATCAAGAGGAGGCGCTCTCCAGAGGAAAAACGAGAGGAACTCCAGAGTCGTGCCCCCATTCCCAGAGTCCCCCAGATGTCTCAGTCCATTCCAGGGAAACCTGTATTCCCTGCACTGCCTCGACTTTCAAGCCGAGGATCGACTCACACCACAGTGGCACGTGGGACAGCCCTGTGGGAAAGCCTCGTGGGAAAGCCTCTTGCGAAAGCCTCGAGGGAAAGCCACAGATCAGTTGATACACGCGAAGGAAGCGTGACACTGTTGCTACAGCTCGGGAGGAAAGCGCACGTGTATGCCCCCACTCGAGTAGAGGACTGACTGCCCTGGGGAGACTCCAGAAGTACCCCAAGATCCATGTCAGCACTGGAGAGGAATCCTCAGGTTCCGGCACCGACTCCACACAAGATCTTAGGCCCTGGCATCGACGGGAGAGGAATCCCGAGAGGCCCCCGAGCAACTCGCATGGGGACTGGCCTTTCCTGAGGCCACCAGAGCGGGTCCCTGAGGTCCCCGTCGTAAGTTGAGAGCACCTGCCGCAACTCTAGAAAATCCAGGAGGTTCTCCCCTCCAGGCGAGATGAGGCCCATTTCCACTGAGGCGTCTCGAGGCTAATTACACCTAACCTCTGGAACTTCCAAAGGGTCCTTCACACCCTTGCCGCAACTCAAGAAGTTCCCCGACATACCCGTCTCCACTCGAGAGGAAGCACGAGAATCCCGCCCACATCCAGAGGAGCCCTGTTTCCTCCTCCTAGCTCGAGGGGAGGGATCCTTTCCCTGCGTGGTCGGGAAAGAATTCCCGGCATTTCCGTCGCATCTCAAGAGGAGGCTCTCTCAACAGGAAAGGCGATAGGAACTCCAGGGTCGTGCCACCATTCCCAGAGTCCCCCAGATGTCTCCGTCCGTTCCAGGGAAACCTGTTTTCCCAGCACTGCGTCGACTTTCAATCTGAAGATCGACTCACACCACGGTGGCACGTTGGACAGCCCTGTGGGAAAGCCTCGTGGGAAAGCCTCGAGGGAAAGCCACAGATCCCTTGATCCACGCGAATGGAAGCGCGACAGTGCTGCTACAACTCGAGAGGAAAGCGCACGTGCATGCCCCCACTCGAGAGGAGGACTGACTCCCCTGGGGAGACTCCAGAAGTACCCCAAGATCCATGTCAGCACTGGAGAGGAATCCTCAGGTTCCGGCACTGATTCCACACAAGGTCTTAGGCCCCGGCATCGACGGGAGAGGAATCCCGAGAGGCCCCCGAGCAACTCGCATGGGGACTGGCCTTTCCTGAGGCCACCAGAGCGGGTCCCTGAGGTCCCAGTCGTAAGTCGAGAGCACCTGCCGCAACTCGAGAAAATCCATTAGGTTCTCCCCTCCAGGCGAGATGAGGCCCTTTTCCGATGAGGCTCCTCAAGGCTAATCACAATTAAACGCTGGAATTTCCCACGGGTCCTTCACACCCTTGCTGCAACTCAAGAAGTTCCCCGTCATACCCGACTCCACTCGAGAAGAAGGACGAGAGTCCCGCCCACATACAGAGGAGCCCCGTTTCCGCCTCATAGCTCTAGAGGAGGGATCCTTTCCTTGCGTGGTCTGGAAAGTATTCCCGGCGTTTCCGTCGCATCTCAAGAGGAGGCGCTCTCCACTTGAAACGGGGAGAGGAACTCCAGGTTCGTGCCACCGTTCCCACACTCCCCCAGATGTCTCATTCCATTCCACAGAAACCATTTTTCCCTACACTGCCTCGACTTTCAAGCTGAGGATCGACTCACACCACGGTGGCATGTGGGACAGCCCTGTGGGAAAGCCTCGTGGGAAAGTCTCCTGAGAAAGCCTCGAGGGAAAGCCACAGATCCCATGATCCACGCGAAGGGAAGCTTGACACTGCTGCTACAGCTCGGGTGGAAAACCCACGTGCATATCTCCACTCGCGACGAGGAATGACTCCCCTGGGAGACTCCAGAAGTACCCAAGATCCATGTCAGCACTGGAGAGGAATCCTCAGGATCCGACACAGACTCCACACAAGGTCCCAGGGCCCGGCATCGACGGGAGAGGAATCCCGAGAGGCCCCGAGCAACTGCATGGGGACTGGCCTTTCCTGAGGCCACCAGAGCGGGTCCCTGAGGTCCCAGTCGTAAGTCGAGAGCACCTGCCGCAACTCGAGAAAATCCATTAGGTTCTCCCTCCAGGCGAGATGAGGCCCTTTTCCGATGAGGCTCCTCGAGGCTAATCACACCTAAACGCTGGAATTTCCCAAGGGTCCTTAGCACCCTTGCTGCAACTCAAGAAGTTCCCCGTCATACCCGACTCCACTCGAGAAGAAGGACGAGAGTCCCGCGCACATACAGAGGAGCCCCGTTTCCGCCTCATAGCTCTAGAGGAGGGATCCTTTCCCTGCGTGGTCGGGAAAGTATTCCCGGAGTTTCCGTCGCATCTCAAGAGGAGGCGCTCTCCACTTGAAACGGGAGAGGAACTCCAGGTTCGTGCCACCGTTCCCACACTCCCCGAGATGTCTCATTCCATTCCACGGAAACCTTTTTTCCCTGCACTGCCTCGACTTTCAAGCTGAGGATCGACTCACACCACGGTGGCATGTGTGACAGCCCTGTGGGAAAGCCTCGTGAGAAGGTCTCTGAGAAAGCCTCGAGGAATGCCACAAATCCCATGATCCACGCGAAGGGAAGCGTGACACTGCTGCTACAGCTCGGGAGAAAAACCCACGTGCATATCCCCACTCGGAAGAGGAATGACTCCCCTGGGAGACTCCAGAGGTACCCAAGATCCATGTCAGCACTGGAGAGGAATCCTCAGGATCCGGCACAGACTCCACACAAGGTCCCAGGGCCCGCATCGACGGGAGAGGAATCCCGAGAGAGCCCCCGAGCAACTTGCATGGGGACTGGCCTTTCCTGAGGCCACCAGAGCGGGTCCCTGAGGTCCCAGTCGTAAGTCGAGAGCACCTGCCGCAACTCGAGAAAATCCAGGAGGTTCTCCCCTCCAGGCGAGATGAGGCCCATTTCTGCTGAGGCGTCTCGAGGCTAATCACACCTAACCTCTCGAACTTCCAAAGGGTCCTTCACACCCTTGCTGCAACTCAAGAAGTTCCCCGACATACCCGTCTCCACTCGAGAGGAAGCACGAGAGTCCCGCCCAAATCCAGAGCAGCCCGTTTCCGCCTCATACCTCGAGCGGAGGGATCCTTTCCCTGCGTGGTCGGGAAAGAATTCCCGGCGTTCCCGTCGCATCTCAAGAGGAGGCGCTCTCCACCGGAAAGGCGAGAGGAACTCCAGGGTCTTGCCACCATTCCCAGAGTCCCAGATGTCTCAGTCCATTCCAGAGAAACCTGTTTTCCCTGCACTGCGTCGACTTTCAAGCCGAGGATCGACTCACACCACGGTGGCACGTGGGACAGCCTGTGGAAAGCCTGTGGAAAAGCCTCTTGGAAAG
>NW_017200041.1:0-7138 GCF_001704415.2 Capra hircus
AGACTCTTTTGAAGTTCCAGAGTTCACGTGTGATTAGCCTCGAGACACCTCAGTGGAAACGGCCTCATCTCGCCTGCAGGGGAGAACCTCCTGGATTTTCTCGAGTTGCGTCAGGTGCTCTCGAGTTACGACGGAGACATCAGGGACCCGCTCTGGTGACCTCAGGAAAGGCCAGTCCCATGCGAGGTGCTAGGGGGCCTCTCAGGATTCCTCTGCCCGTCTATGCCGGGGCCTAAGACTTTGTGTGGAGTCGGGACCGGAACCTGAGGATTCCTCTCCAGTGCTGACATGGATCTTGGCGTACTTCTGGAGTCTCCCAAGCTTGCGTCAGTCCTCGGCTCGAGTGGGGTCATGCCACGTGCGCTTTCCTCCCGAGCGGTAGCAGCAGTGTCGCGCTTCCCATCTCGTGGATAAGGTATCTGTGGCTTTCCCTCGAGGCTTTCCCACGAGCTTTCCCACGAGGCTTTGCCACAGGGCTGTCCACGTGCCACAGTGGTGTGAGTCGATCCTCGGCTTGAAAGTCAAGTCAGTGCGGGGAAACAGGTTTCGCCTGGAATGGACTGAGACATCTGGGGGACTCGGAGAATGGTGGCATGTCCCTGGAGTTCCTCTCGCCTTTCCTGTGGAGAGCGCCTCCTCTTGAGATGCGACGAGAACGCCGGGAATTCTTTCCGACCTCGAAGGGAAAGGATCCCTCCTCTCGAGGCTATGAGGCGGAAACGGGGCTCCTTTTGGATGTGGGCGGAACTATCGTGCTTCCTCTTAAGTGCAGACGGGTATGTCGGGGAACTTCTTGATTTGCAGCAAGGGTGTGAAGGACCCTTTGGAAGTTCCAGAGTTTAAGTGTGCTTAGCCTTGAGATGTGTCAGCGGAAATAGGCTTCATTTTGCCTGGAGGGGAGAACATCCTTGATTTTCTCCAGTTGCGGCAGGTGCTCTCGACTTACAATGGGGACAGCAGGGACCCGCTTCTGGTGGCCTCAGGAAAGGCCAGTCAAGATCCAAGACAGCATTGGAGAGGGAGAGACATCACGAGAGGCTCCCGAGCAACTCGCATGGGACTGGCCTTTCCTGAGGCCACCAAAGCGGGTCCCTGAGGTCCCCGTCGTAAGTCGGAGAGCACCTGGCGCAACTCGAGAAAATCCAGGAGGTTCTCCCCTCCAGGCCGAGATGAGACCCATTTGCGCTGAGGCATCTCCGAGGCTAATCACACCTAACCTCTGGAACTTCCAAAGGGCCCTTCACACCATTGCCTGCAACTCAAGAAGTTCCCCGACATACCCGTTTCCACTCGAAAGGAAGCACGAGAGTCCCGCCACAACCAGAAGAGCCCCGTTTCAGCCTCATAGCTCGAGAGGAGGGATCCTTTCCCTTCGTGGTCCGGAAAGAATTTCCGGCGTTCCCGTCCCATCTCAAGAAGAGGCGCTCTCCACAGGAAAGGAGAGAGGAACTCAGGGTCGTGCCACCATTCACAGAGCCCCCAGATGTCTCAGTCGATTCCAGGGAAACCTGTTTTCCCCGCAATGCCTCGACTTTCAAGCCGAGGATCGACTCAGAACTCAGTGGCACGTGGGAGAGCCCTATGAAAAGCCTAGTGGGAAAGCCTCGTGGGAAAGCCTACTGAGAAAGCCACAGATCCCTGGATCCACGCAAAGGAAGCGTGACACTGCTGCTAAAGCTCGGGAGGAAAGCGCACGTGCACGCCACACTCGCGACGAGGACTGACTCCCCTGGGAGACTCCAGAAGTACCCCAAGATCCATGTCAGAACTGGAGAGGAATCCTCAGGTTCCAGAACCGACTCCACACAATGTCTCAGGCCCCGGCATAGACGGCAGAGGAATCGCTAGAGGCCCACGAGCAACTCGCATGGGGACGGGCCTTTCCTGAGGGCACTAGAGCGTGTCCCTGAGGTCCCCGTCGGAAGCCGAGAGCACCTGGGGCAACTCGAGAAAATCCAGGAGGTTCTCCCTTCCAGGCGAGATGAGGCCCATTTCCGCTGAGGAGTCTCGAGGCTTATCACACCTAAACTCTGGAACTTTCAAAGGGTCCTTCACACCTTTGCTGCAACTCAAGAAGTTCCCCGACATACCCGTCTCCACTCGAGAGGAAGCACGAGAGTGCCGCCCTCATCCTTAGGAGCCCCTTTTCCGCTTCCTAGCTCGATAGGAGGGATCCTTTCCCTGCGTGGTCGGGAAAGAATTCCCGGCGTTCCCGTCGCATCTCAAGAGGAGGCACTCTCCACAGGAAAGGCGAGAGGAACTCCAGGGTGGTGCCACCATTCCCAGAGCCCCCAGATGTCTCAGTCCATTCCAGGGAAACCTGTTTTCCCTGCACTGCCTCGACTTTCAATCCGAAGAACGACTCACACCACGGTGGCACGTGGGACAGCCTTGTGGGAAATCCTCATGAAAAAGCATCGTGGGAAAGCCTCCAGATAAAGCCAGAGATCCCTGGATCCTGGCGAAGGGAAGCGTGACACTGCTGCTACAGCTCTGGAGGAAAGTGCACATGAATGCCCCCACTAGAGATGAGGACTGACTCACCTGGGAGACTCCAGAAGTACCCCAAGAACCATGTAAGCACTGGAGAGTTATTCTCAGGTTCCAGCCCCGACTCCACACAAGGTATAAGGCGCCGGCATTGACGGGAGAGGAATTCCGAGATGCCCCCAAACAACTCGCATGGGGACTGGCCTTTCCTGAGGAAATCAGAGCGGGTCCCTGAGGTCCCCATCGTAAGTCGAGAGCACCTGCCGCAACTCGAGAAAATCCAGGAGGTTCTCCCCTCCAGGCCAGATGAGGCCCATTTCCGCTGAGGCGCCTCGAGGCTAATCACACCTAAACTCTGGAACTTCCAAAGGATCCTTCACACCCTTGCTGCAACTCAAGAAGTTACCCGACACACCCGTCTCCACTCGAGAGGAAGCATGAGAGTCCCGCCCACATCCAGAGGAGCCCTGTTTCCGCCTCCTAGCTCGAGAGGAGGGATCATTTCGCTGCGTGGTCGGGAAAGAAATCCGGGCGTTCCCGTCGCACCTGAAGAGGAGGCGCTCTCCACAGGAAAGGCGAGAGGAACTCCAGGGTCGTGCCACATTCCCAGAGTCCACCAGATGTCTCAGGTCCATTCCAGGGAAAACTGTTTTCCCTGCACTGCCGCGACTTTCAAGCCGAGGATCGACTCACACCACGGTGGCACGTGGGACAGCCCTGTGGGAAAGCCTCGTGGGAAAGCCACAAGGGAAAGGCCCTGATCCCTTGATCCTCGCGAAGGGAATCGCGACACTGCTGCTTCAGCTCGGGAAGAAATCGCACGTGCATGCCCCCACTCGAGACGAGGACTGACTACCCTGGGGAGACTCCAGAAGTACCCCAAGATCCATGTCGGCACTGGAGAGGAATCCTCAGGTTCCGGCACCCACTCCACACAAGATCTTAGGCCCCGGCATTGACGGGAGAGGAATCCCGAGAGGCCCCTGAGCAACTCGCATGGGGACTGGCCTTTCCTGAGGCCACCAAGCGGGTGCCTGAGATTCCTGTCGAAAGTTGAGAGAACCTGCCGCAACTCGAGAAAATCCAGGAGGTTCTCCCCTCCAGGCGAGATGAGGCCCATTTCCGCTGAGGCATCTCGAGGCTAATCACACCTAACCTATGGAACTTCGAAAGGGTCCTTCACACCCTTGCCGCAACTCAAGAAGTTCCCCGACATACCCGTCTCCACTCGAGAGGAAGCACGAGAGTCCCGCCCACATCCAGAGGAGCCCCGTTTCCGCCTCCTAGCTCGAGAGGAGGGATCCTTTCCCTGCGTGGTCGGGAAAGAATTCCGGAGTTCCCTTCGCATCTCAAGAAGAGGCGCTCTCCACAGGAAAGGGCGAAAGGAACTCCAGGGTCATGCCACCATTCCCAGAGTCCCCCAGAAGTCTCAGTCCATTCCAGGGAAACCTGTTTTCCTGCGCTGCCTCGACTTTCAAGCTCACGATCGACCTACCCCACGGTGGCACGTGGGACAGCCCTGTGGGAAAGCCTCGTGGGAAATCCTCATGGGAAAGCCTCGAGGGAAAGACACAGATCCCTTGATCCACGCGAAGGGAAGCGTGACACTGTCGCTACAGCTCGGGAGGAAAGCACAGGTGCATGCCCCCACTCGAGAGGAGGACTGACTCCCCTGGGGAGACTGCAGACAGTACCCCAAGATCCATGTCAGCACTGGAGAGGAATCCTCAGGTTCCGGCACCGACTCCACACAAGGTCTTTAGGCCCCGGCATCGACGGGAGAGGAATCCCGAGAGGCCCCCGAGCAACTCGCATGGGGACTGGCCTTTCCTGAGGCCACCAGAGCGGGTCCCTGAGGTCCCCGTCGTAAGTCGAGACCACCTGACGCAACTCGAGAAAATCCAGGAGGTTCTCCCCTCCAGGCGAGATGAGGCCCATTTCCGCTGAGGGGGCTCGAGGCTAAAAACATCTAACCTCTGGAACTTCGAAAGTGTCCTTCACACCCTTGCTGCAACTCAAGAAGTTCCCCGACATACCCGTCTCCACTCGAGAGGATGCACGAGAGTCCCGCCCACAGCCAGAGGAGCCCGTTTCCGCTTCTAACTCGAAAGGAGTGGTCCTTTCCCTGCGTGGTCGGGAAAGAATTCCCGGCGTTCCCGTCGCATCTCAAGAGGAGGCGCTCTCCACAGGAAAGGCGAGAGGGACTCCAGGGTCGTGCCACGATTCCCAGAGTCCCCCAGATTTCTCAGTCCATTCCAGGGAAACCTGTTTTCCCTGCACTGCCTTGACTTTCAAGCCGACGATCGACCTACACCACGGTGGCACGAGGGACAGCCCTGTTGGAAAGCCTCGAGGTAAAGCCTCGTGGGAAAGCCTCGAGGGAAAGACACAGATCCCTTGATCCTCGCAAAGGGAAGCGTGACACTGCGGCTACAGCTCGGGAGGAAAGCCCACGTGCATGCCCCCACTCGAGACGAGGACTGACTCCCCTGGGGAGACTCCAGAAGTCCCCCAAGACCCATGTCATACGGGAGAGGAATCCTCAGGTTCCGGCACCAAATCCACACAAGGTCTTAGTCCACGGCATCGACAGGAGAGGAATCCGAGAGGCCCCGAGCAACTCGCATGTGGACTGGCCTTTTCTGAGGCCACCAGAGCGGGTCCCTGAGGTCCCCGTCGTAAGTCCAGAGCACCTGCCGCCACTCGAGAAAAACCAGGAGGTTTCTCCCTCCATTCTAGATGAGGCCCATTTCCGGTGAGGCGTCTCGAGGCTAATCACACCTAACTTCTGGAACTTCCAAAGGGTCCTTCACACCCTTGCTGCAACTCAAGAAGTTCCGGGACATACCCGTCTCCACTCGAGAGAAAGCACGATTGTCCCGCCCACATCCAGAGGAGCCCCGTTTCCGCCTCCTAGCTCGAGAGGAGGGATCCTTTCCCTGCGTGGTCGGGAAAGAATTTCCGGCGTTCCCGTTGCATCTCAAGAGGAGCCGCTCACCACAGGAAAGGCGAGAGGAACTCCAGGGTCGTGCCACCATTCCCAGAGTCCCCAGATGTCTCAGTCCATTCCAGGGAAAACTGTTTTCCCTGCGCTGCCTCGACTTTCAAGCCGAAGATGCATTCACACCACGGTGGCACATGGGACAGCCCTGTGGGAAAGCCTCGTGGGAAAGCGTCGAGGGAAAGCCACAGATCCCTTGATCCACGCGATGGGAAGCGTGACACTGCTGCTACAGCTCGGGAGGAAAGCGCACGTGCATGCCCCACTCGAGACGAGGACTGACTCCCCTGGGGAGATTCCAGAAGTACCCCAAGATCCATGTCAGCACTGGAGAGGAATCCTCAGGTTCTGGCACCGAATTCACAAAAGGTCTTAGGCCACGGCATCGACGGGAGAGGAATACCGAGAGGCCCCCCGAGCAACTCCATGGGGACTGGCCTTTCCTGAGGCCACCAGAGCGGGTCCCTGAGGTACCCGTCTTAAGTCGAGAGCACATGCCGAAACTCGAGAAAATCCAGGAGGTTCTCCCCTCCAGGCGAGATGAGGCCCATTTCCGCTGAGGTGTCTAGAGTCTTATCACACCTAACCTCTGGAACTACCAAAGGGTCCTTCACACCCTTGCTGCAATTCAAAAAGATCCCGACATACCCGTCTCCACTCGAGAGGAAGCACGAGAGTCCGCCCCCACACCCAGAGGAGCCCCGTTTCCGCCTCCTAGCTCGAGAGGAGGGATCCTTTCCCTGCGTGATCGGGAAAGAATTCCCGGCGTTTTCGTCACATCTCAAGGGGAGGTGCTCTCCACAGGAAAGGCGAGAGGAACTCCAGGGTGGTGCCACCATTCCCAGAGTCCCCCAGATTTCTCAGTCCATTCCAGGGAAACCTGTTTTCCCTGCACTGCCTCGACTTTCAATCCGAGGAACGACTCACACCACGGTGGCACGTGGGACAGCCCTGTGGGAATTCCTCATGAAAAAGCATCGTGGAAAAGCCTCCAGATAAAGCCACAGATCCCTGGATCCTCGCGAAGGGAAGCGTGACACTGCTGCTACAGCTCTGGAGGAAAGTGCACATACATGCCCCCAATAGAGATGAGGACTGACTCACCTGGGAGACTCCAGAAGTACCCCAAGAACCATGTAAGCACTGGAGAGTTATTCTCAGGTTCCGGCACCGACTCCACACAAGGTATAACGGCCAGCATCGACGGGAGAGGAATTCCGAGATGCCCCCAAACAACTCGCATGGGGACTGGCCTTTCCAGAGGAAACCAGAGCGGGTCCCTGAGGTCCCCATCGTAAGTCGAGAGCACCTGCCGCAACTCGAAAAAATCCAGGAGGTTCTCCCCTCCAGGCGAGATGAGGCCCATTTCCGCTGAGGCGTCTCGAGGCTAATCACACACCTAACCTCTGAAACTTCCAAAGGGTCCTTCACACCCTTGCTGCAACTCAAGAAGTTCCCGACATACCCCGTCTCCACTCGAGAGGAAGCATGAGAGTCCCGCCCACATCCAGAGGAGCCCGTTTCCGCTTCTAGCTCGAAATGAGGGGTCCTTTCCCTGCGTGGTCGGGAAAGATTTCCCGGCGTTCCCGTCGCATCTCAAGAGAAGGCGCTCTCCACAGGAAAGGCGAGAGGGACTCCAGGGTCGTG
>NW_017200042.1:0-7138 GCF_001704415.2 Capra hircus
GCCAGTGTGAGGAAGCCCGCCCGTGACAAGGTTATGAGGAAGAAGCTGACATACGCAAGGCGTGCTCAGACTTCAGGGACCCCTCTGGAAATTTTTAAGCATGTACCCCAACAAAAATCTGCCGGTTTTTGTGCTCTGCTTTTTCACTCTTTCTGACCTTTTCTGGAAAAAGTCAAATTCAGGGCATTAGTCTTCTGCATTTGAAAGAGTGTTTCAATCCAAAAAACCCTCTGATGGCTTTCTAGCCTGCCTGTAGGACTCGTACAGCTGCGCTTGTGATTGTTTGAGGCCTCCTGACCGCAGGAGGCACAGGAAGCTTAAAACATCCTAGGAATGCAGGAGCTTCAGAGGAGTCAAAATCTTTAGAATAGGACTGATTAAAAGTTTCATTTTTTGGTCAATGCTTGCTGCCAAATTTTCATATCCTTTATTTTTAGATATAGTTGGTATATAGAAAAACAAGTAGTAGACCTGGTATTAGCAATATTAGAACTTTGAGTTAAGTACCTTCTTTGTTATAACCCACTGCACCTTTGTTCTATAGAGATGTAACTTTAATGCTTTAAGGAGATGCAGATTAAAGAAAAACACTTCAGGGGAAACAAAATTAACATTCATTAAGGAAGAGAGCCCAAAAAGTGTTAACAAGCCTCTTGGCCAGAAGATAATGTAAATCACCTGAGACCTTTTGTATACAAAATGATATACAGAAAGAATCTGGATTGCGAACACTACATAATTTTGTGTTATCCATTGATCTCCATGTTTTATCAAAAGTATAAAAGACCTTCTGAACAATAAAGGAGGAGGCCAGGGGCCGGGGGCCAATTTCTCGGACCAGATTCTCGAACTAGTCTCTCAGCCTGGTTTCTTGGGACTCTGGCTCCCCCCGTGTCTTTCTCTCTCTTTCTTCTTTCTCTACCTTTCCTTCTCTCTGCTCTTTACTTTAACTTCAGGCTGAATCTCCACCTGGAGTGCGGAGGCTCGCCAGGTCTACTTACTTGCCCTGGCTGTTAAGACCCGCACGAAAGGGAGCTTAAGGCGAGGCACCCTTAGATATTCAAGCGGCCGCCGGTGGCCCCAACGTAGGTGGTGCAAATTCCTTGTCTGGAATTTTATTGGCCGTCCGTGTAAACCAAGCTATTCAGCCCTCTTACTCCACTTAATCTTCTTACTATACTATAGTTTCCTAATCTAATCTTACATTAATAAATAAACAAGTCTTTCCACCCCAATGCCGTCCACCCTTCGAATTCCCTGGATCCACCGGGGCTGGACCCCGGCATAAAGACCTTGAGTGAAGTCGGTGCCGGAACCTGAGGATTCCTCTCCAGTGCTGACATGGATCTTGGGGTACTTCCTGAGTCTCCCCAGGGGAGTCAGTCCTCGTCTCGAGTGGGGGCATGCACGTGCGCTTTCCTCCCGAGCTGTAGCAGCAGTGTCACGCTTCCCCTTGCGTGGACAAGGGATCTGTGGCTTTCCCTCGAGTCTTTCCCACGAGGCTTTCCCACAGCGCTGTCCCACGTGTCCCCGGTGGTGTGAGTCGATCCTCGGCGTGAAAGCCGAGGCAGTGCAGGGAAAACAGGTTCCTGTGGAACGGACTGAGATATCTGGGGGAGTCTTGGAATGGTGGCACGACCCTGCAGTTCCTCTCCCCTTTCCTTTGGAGAGCGCCTCCTCTTGAGATGCGATGGGAATGCCGGGAATTCTTTCCGGACAAGCAGGGAAAGGATCCGTCCTCTCGAGCTACGAGCCGGAAACGGAGCTCCTCTGGATGTGGCCGGGACCCTCGTGCTTCCTCTTGAGTGGAGACGGGTATGTCGGGGAACTTCTTGAGTTGCAGCATGGCTGTGAAAGACTCTTTGGAAGTTCCAGAGGTCACGTGTGATTAGCCTCGAGACACCTCAGTGGAAACGGGCCTCATCTCGCCTGGAGGGGAGAACCTCCTGGATTTTACCGAGTTGCGGCAGGTGCTCTCGACTTACGACGGGGACCTCATGGACCCGCTTTGGTGACCTCAGTAAAGGCCAGTCCCCATGCGAGTTGCTAGAGGGCCTGTCGCTGTTCCTCTCCCGTCGATGCCAGGGCCTAAGACCTTGTGTGGAGTCGGGGCCGGAACCTGAAGATTCCTCTCCAGGGCTGACATGCATCTTGAGGTGCTTCTGGAGTCTCCCCAGGGGAGTCAGTTCTCGTCTCGAGTGGGGGCATGCACGTGCGCTTTCCTCCCGTGCTGTAGCAGCAGTGTCACGCTTCCCATCGCGTGGATCAAGGGATCTGTGGCTTTCCCTCGAGGCTTTCAGACGAGGGCTTTCCCACAGGGCTCTCCCACGTACCACCGCGATCCTCGGCCTCTGCCACCGCGATCCTCGCCGTGCAAGTCGAAGCAGTGCAGGGAAAACAGGATCCTCTGGAATGGACTGAGACATCTGGGGGACTCTTGGAATGGTGGCACGACCCATGAGTTCCTCTCGCTTTTCCTGTGCAGCGCGCCTCCTCTTGAGATGCGTCGGAAACGTCGGAAATTCTTTCCCGAGGAAGCAGAGAAGGATCCCTCTCGAGCTTGGAGGAGGAAACGGAGCTCCTCTGGAGGTGGCCGGACCCTCTGCTTCCTCTGGAGTGGAGACGGGTATGTCGGGGAAATTCCTTGAGTTGTAGCAAGGTGTGTAGGACCCTTTGGAAGTTCCAGAGTTTAGGCGTGATTACTCTCGAGACGCCGCAGAGAAAATGGGCCTCATCTCGACTGAAGCAGAGAACCTCCTGGATTTTCTCGAGTTGCGGCAGGTGCTCTCAACATACGACCGTGACCTCAGGGACAGTGTAGCAGGTGTGTCACGCTTCCCGTCGCGGGGATCAAGGGATCTGTGGCTTTCCCTCGAGGCTTTCCCACGAGGCTTTCCCACAGGGCTGTCCCACGTGCCACCATGGTGTGAGTCCGATACTAGGCGTGAAAGTCGAGGCAGTGCAGGGAAAACAGGTTCCTCTGAAATGGACTGACACATCTGGGGGACTCTTGGAATGGTGGCACGACCCTGGAGTTCCTCTCGCCTTTCCTATTGAGAGCCCTTACTCTTGAGATGGCCACGGGAAACGCCGAAAAAATCTTTCCTGACTAAGCAGGATAGCATCCCTCATCTCAAGCTGCCAGGCGGAAACGAGGTTAGTCTGGATGTGGGCGGGACCCTCGTGCTTCCTCTCTAGTGGAGACGGGTATGTCGGGGAACTTCTTGAGTTGCAGCAAGGACCCTTTTGAATTTCCAGAGTTTAGGTGTGATGAGCCTCCAGACGCCTCAGAGGAAAATGGGCCTCATCTCGCCTGGAGGGGAGAACCTCCTGGATTTTCTAGAGTTGGGGCAGGGTCTCTCGAGTTAAGGACGGGGACCTCAGGGACCCGCTCTGGTGGCCTCAGGAAAGGCCAGTGCCCATGGGAGTTGCAAGGGGGCCTTTCGGGATTCCTCTCCCGTCGATGTTGGGCCTAAGACCTTGTGTGGAGTCGGGGCCGGAACCTGAGGATTCCTCCCCAGTGCTGACATGGGTCTTGGCGTATTTCTGGAGTCTCCCCTGGGGAGTCAGTGCTCATCTCGTGTGGGTGCATGCACGTGAGCTTTCCTCACGAACTGTAGCAGTAGTGTCACACTTCCCGTCGCATGGATCAAGGGATCTGTGGCTTTCCCTCGAGGCTTTCCCACGAGGATTTTCCTCAGGGCTGTCCCACGTGCCACCGTGGTGTGAGTCGATCCTCGGCTTGAAAGTCGAGGCAGTGCCGGGAAAACAGGTTTCCCTGGAATTGACAGAGACATCTGGGGGACTCTGGGAATGGCGGAAGGACCCTGGAGTTTCTCTCGCCTTTCCAGTGGAGAGGGCCTCCTCTTGAGATGCGACCTGGAACGCCGGGAATGCTTTCCAGACCACGCAGGGAAAGGATCCCTTCTCTCGAGCTATGAGGTGGAAACGGTGCTCCTCTGAAAGTGGGCGGGAAGATGTTGATACTCTCGAGTGGAGACGGGTATGTCGGAGAACTTCTTGAGTTGCAGCAAGGGTGTGAAGGACCCTTTGGAAGTTCCAGAGGTTAGGTGTGATTAGCCTCGAGACGCCTCAGCGCAAATGGGCCTCATCTCGCCTTTAAGGACGCCAAGATCCATGTCAGCACTGGAGAGGAATCCTCAGGTTCCGGCACCCACTCCACACAAGGTCTTAGGCCACGGCATCGACGGGAGAGGAATCCCGAGAGGCCCCCGAGCAACTCGCATGGGGAATGGCCTTTCCTGAGGCCACCAGAGCGGGTCCCTCAGGTCCCCGTCTTAAGTCGAGATCACCTGTCACAACTCGAAAAAATCCAGGAGGTTCTCCCCTCCAGGCGAGATGAGGCCCATTTCCCCTGAGGCGACTCGAGCCTAATTACACCTAAACAATTTCCAACCTTCAATTTTCTCTGTCAAGAAGTTCCCCGACATACCCGTCTCCACTCGAGAGGAAGCACGAGAGTCTCGCCCACATCCAGAGGAGCCCCGTTTCCGCCTCACAGCTAGAGAGGAGGTATCCTTTCCCTGCGTCGTCGGAAAGAATTCCCGGTCTTCCCTTCACAACTCAAGAGGAGGCGCTCTCAACAGGAAAGGTGAGAGGAACTCCCTGGTCGTGCCACCATTCCCAGAGTACCCCAGATATCTCAGTCCATTCCAGGGAAACCTGTTTTCCCTGCACTGCCTCGACTTACAAGCTGAGGATCGACTCACAGCACGGTGGCACGTGGGACAGCCCTGTGAGAAAGCCTCGTGAGAAAGCCTCATGGGCAAGCCTCGAGGGAAAGCCACTGATCCCTTGATCCACTCGACGGGAAGAATGACACTGCTGCTACAGCTCGGGAGGAAAGCGCTCTTCAATGCCCCCACTCGAATGAGGACTGACTCCCCTGGGGAGACTCCCGAAGTACCCCAAGATCCATGTCAGCACTGGAGAGGAATCCTCAGGTTCCAGGACCGACCCACACAAGGTCTTAGGCCCCGGCATCGACGGGAGAGGAATCCCGAGAGGCCCCGTGCAACTCGCATGGGGACTGGCCTTTCCTGCAGCCATCAGAGCGGGTCCCTGAGGTCCCCGTCGGAAGTCGAGAGCACCTGCCGCAACTTGAGAAAATCCAGGAGGTTCTCCCCTCCAGGCGAGATGAGGCGCATTTCCGCTGAGGCCCCTAGAGGCTAATTGCACCTAACATCTGGAACTTCCAAAAGGTCCTTCACACCCTTTCTGCAACTGAATAAGTTCCCCGACATACTCGCCTCCACTCGAGAGGAAGCACGAGAGTCGCGCCCACATCCAGAGGAGCCCCGATTCCGTCTCATAGCTCGAGAGGAGGGATCATTTCCCTGCGTGGTCGGGAAAGAATTCCCGGCGTTCCCGTCGCATCTCAAGAGGAGGCGCTCTCCACAGGAAAGTTGAGAGGAACTCTAGAGTCTGGCCACCATTCCCAGAGTGCCCCAGTTGTCTCAATCCATTCCCTGCACTACCTCGACTTTCAAGCCGAGGATCGACTCACACAATGGCGGCATCAGGGACAGCCCTGTGGGAAAGCCTCGTGGGAAAGCCTCCTGGGAAAGCCTTGAGGGAAACCACAGAACCCTTGATCCACTCGAATTGAAGCATGACACTGCTGCTACAGCTCGGGAGGTAAGCGCACGGGCATGCCCCATTCGAGACGAGGACTGACTCCCCTGGGGAGACTCCAGAAGTACCCCAAGATCCATGTCAGCACTGGAGAGGAATCCTCAGGTTCCAGGACCGACTCCACACAATGTCTTAGGCCCCGGCATCGACGGGAGAGGAATCCCGAGAGGACCCCGAGCAACTCGCATGGGGACTGGCCTTTCCTGAGGCCACCAGAGCGGGTCCCTAAGGTCCCGGTCGTAAGTCGAGAGCACCTGCCGCAACTCGAGAAAATCCAGGAGGTTCTCCCCTCCAGGCGATATGAGGCCCATTTCCGCTGAGGCGTCTCGAGGCTATTCACACCTAACCTCTGGAACTTCCAAAGGGTCATTCACACCCTTGCTGCAACTCAAGAAGTTCCCTGACATACCCGTCTCCACTCGATAGGAAGCACGAGAGTCCCGCCCACATCCAGAGGAGCCCCGTTTCCGCCTCCTAGCTCGAGAGGAGGGATCCTTTCCCTGCGTGGTGGGAAAGAATTCCCCGTTCCAGTCGCTTCTCAAGAGGAGGCGCTCTCCACAGGAAAGGCGAGAGGAACTTCAGAGTCGTGCCACATTCCCAGAGTCCCCCAGATGTCTCAGTCCATTCCAGGGAAACCTGTTTTCCCTGCACTGCTTCGACTTTCAAGCCGAGTATCCACTCACACCACGGTGGCACGTGGGACTGCCCTGTGGGAAAGCTCGTGGAAAGCCTCGTGGGAAAGCCTCGAGGAAAAGCCACAGATCCCTGATCCACTCGAAGGGAAGAGCGACACTGCTGCTACAGCTCGGGAGGAAAGCGTAGTGCATGCCCCACTCGAGACGAGGACTGACTCCCCCTGGGGAGACTCAGAAGTACCCAAGATCCATGTCAGCACTGGAGAGGAATCCTCAGGTTCCGCACCGACTCCACACAAGGTCTTAGGCACCGGCATCGACGGGAGAGGAATCCCGAGAGGCCCCGAGCAACTCGCATGGGGACTGGCCTTTCCTGAGGCCACCAGAGCGGGTCCCTGAGGTCCCCGTCGTAAGTCGAGAGCACCTGCCACAACTCGAGAAAATCCAGGAGGTTCTCCCCTCCAGGCGAGATGAGGCCCATTTCCGCTGAGGCGTTTCGAGGCTAATCACACCTAACCTCTGAAACTCCCAAAGGGTCCTTCACACCCTTGCTGCAACTCAAGAAGTTCCCCGACATACCCGTCTCCACTGGAGAGGAAGCACGAGAGTCCCGCCAACATCCAGAGGAGCCCCGTTTGCGCCGCCTAGCTCGAGAGGAGGGGTCCTTTCCCTACGTGGTCGGGAAAGAATTCCCGGCGTTCCCGTCGCATCTCAAGAGGAGGCACTCTCCACAGGAAAGAGAAGAGGAATTCCAGGGTCGTGCCACCATTCCCAGAGTCCCCCAGATGTCTCAGTCCATTCCAGGGAAACCTGTTTTCCTGCACTGCCTCGACTTTCCAGCCGAGGAT
>NW_017200043.1:0-7138 GCF_001704415.2 Capra hircus
GGCGGGACTCTCGTGCTTCCTCTGGAGTGGGAGACGGGTATGTCGCGGAAACTTCTTGAGTTGCAGCAAGGGTGTGAAGGACCCTTTGGAAGTTCCAGATGTTTAGTTGTGATTAGCCTCGACACGCCTCTCCGGAAATGGGCCTCATCTCGCCTGGAGGGGAGAACCTCCTGGATTTTCTCGAGTTGCGGCAGGTGCTCTCGACTTACGACGGGCACCTCAGGGACCCGCTCTGGTGGCCTCAGGAAAGGCCAGTCCCCATGCGAGTTGATCGGGGGCCTCTCGGATTCCTCTCCCGTCAATGCTGGGCCTAAGTCCTTGGGTGGAGTCAGTGCCAGAACCTGAGGATTCCTCTCCAGTGCTGCCATGGATCTTGGAGTACTTCTGGAGTCTCCCCAGTGGAGTCAGTCCTCGTCTCGAGTGGAGGCATTCACGTGCGCTTTCCTCCCGGATGTAGCAGCAGTGTCGCGCTTCCCTTCGCGTGGATCAAGGGATCAGGGGCTTTCCCTCGAGGCTATCCAACGCGGCTTTCCCACGAGGCTTTCCACAGGGCTGTCCCACGTGCCACCGTGGTGTGAGTCGATCCTCGGCTTGAAAGTCGAGGCAGTGCCACGGAAAACAGGTTTTCCTGGAATGGACAGCGACATCTGGGGGACTCTGGGAATGGTGGCACGACCCTGGAGTTCCTCTCGTCTTTCTTGTAGAGAGTGCCTCCTCTTGAGATGGACGGGAACACCGGGAGTTCTTTCCCGACCACGCGGGAAAGGATCCCTCCTCTCGAGTTAGTAGGCGGAAACCTGGCTCCTCTGGATGTGGGGGACTCTCGTGCTTCCTCTCTAGTTGATACGGGTATGTCGAGGAACTTCTTGAGTTGCAGCAAGGGTGTGAAGAACCCTTTGGAAGTTCCAGAGGTTTGGTGAATATCCTGGAGACGCCTCAGCGGAATTGGCCTCATCTCGCCTGGAGGGGAGAACCTCCTGGATTTTCTCGAGTTGCGGCAGGTGCTCTCGACTTACGACGGGGACCTCAGGGACCCGCTCTGGTGGCCTCAGGAGAGTTCAGTCCCCATGCTAGTTGCTCTGGGCCTCTTGGGATTCCTCTCCCGTCAATATCGGGGCCTAAGACCTTGTGTGGAGTCGGTGCCAGAACCTGACGTTTCCTCTCCAGTGCTGACATGGATCTTGGGGCACTTCTAGAGTCTCCCCAAGGGAGTCAGTCCTCGTCTCGTGTGGGGGCATGCACGTGCGCTTTCCTCCCGAGCTCTAGCAGTAGTGTCACGGCCCTTCGCGTGGATTAAGTGATCAGGGGCTTTCCCTCGAGGCTTCCCCACGAGGCTTTCCCACGAGGCTTTCCCACAGGGCTGTCCCACGTGCCACCGTGGTGTGAGTCGATCCTCGACTTGAAAGTCGAGGCAGTGCAGGGAAAACAGGTTTCCCTGGAATGGACTGAGACATCTGGGGGACTCTGGGAATGCGGACTGATCCTGGAGTTCCTCTCGCCTTTCCTGTGGAGAGCGCCTCCTCTTGAGATGCGACGGGAACTCCGGGAATTCTTTCCCGACCACGCAGGGAAAGGATCCCTCCTCTCGAGCTAGGAGGCGGAAACGGGGCTCCTCTGGATGTGGCGGGCCTCTCGTGCTTCCTCTCGAGTGGAGACGGGTATGTCGGCGGATCTTCTTGAGTTGCAGCATGGTTTGAAGGACCATTTGGAAGTTCCAGAGGTTTAGGTGTGATTAGCCTTGAGACACCTCTGCGGAAATGCGGCCTCAACTCGCCTTTAGGGGGAGAACACCTGGATTTTCTCGAGTTGCGGCAGGTGCTCTCGACTTACGTCGGGAACCTCAGGGACCCGCTCTGGTGGCCTCAGGAAAGGCCAGTACCCATGCGAGTTTGCTTGGGCGCCTCTCGGGATTCCTATCCAGTCGATGCTGGTGCCTAAGACCTTGGGTGGAGTCGGTGCTGGAAACTGAGGTTTCCTCTTCAGTGCAGACATGGATCTTGGGTTACTTCTGGAGGCTCTCCAGGGGAGTCAATCCTCGTCTCGAGTCGGGGCATGCACGAGCGCTTTCCTCCCCGAGCTGCAGCAGCAGTGTGGCGCTTCCCTTCGCGTGGATCAACGGATCTGTGGCTTTCCCTCGAGGCTTTCCCACGAGGCTTCCCACTGGGCTGCCCCACGTGCAACTATGGTGTGAGTCGATCCTCGTCTTGAAAGTCGAGGCAGTGCAGGGAATACAGGTTCCCTGGAATGGGCTGAGACATATGGGGACTCAGGGAATGGTGGCACGACCCTGGAGTTCCTCTCGCCTTTTCCTGTGGAGAGCGCCTCCTCTTGAGATGCGACGAGAACGCCGGGAATTCTTTCCCGACCACGCAGGGAAAGGATCCCTCCTCTGGAGCTAGGAGGCGGAAACGGGGCTCCTCTTGATGTGGGCGAAACTCTTGTGCTTCCTCTCGAGTGGAGACACGTAAGTCGGGGAACTTCTTGAGTTGCCGCCAAGGGTGTGAAGGACCCTTTTGAAGTTCCAGAGGTTAGGTGTGATTAGCCTCGAGACGCCTCAGCGGAAATGGGCCTCATCTCGCCTGGAGGGGAGAATCTCCTGAATTTTCTCGAGTTGCGGCAGGCGATCTCGACTTACGACGGGGACCTCAGGTCCCGCTCTGGTGGCCACAGGAAAGGCCAGTCCCCAAGCGAGTTGCTCGGGGGCCTCTCGGGATTCCTCTCCCGTCGATCCTGGGGCCTAAGACCTTGTGTGGAGTCTGTGCCGGAACCTGAGGATTGCTCTCCAGTGCTGACATGGATCTTGGGGTACTTCTGGAGTCTCTCCAGGGGAGTCAGTCCTCGTCTCGAGTGGGGGCATGCACGTGCGCTTTCCTCCCGAGCTGTAGCAGCAGTGTCACGCTTCCCTTCACGTGGATCAAGCGATCTGTGGCTTTCCCTCGAGGCTTTCTAAAGAGGCTTTCCCACGAGGCTTTCCCACAGGGCTATCCCACGTGCCACCGTGGTGTGAGTCGATCCTCGGCTTGAAAGTCGAGACAGTGCAGGGAAAACACATTTCCCTGGAATGGACTGAGACATCCAGGGGACTCTGGGAATGGTGGCACGACCCTGGAGTTCCTCTCGCCTTTCCTGTGGAGAGCGCCTCCTCTTGAGATGGGACGGGGAACACCGGGAATTCTATCCCGACCACGGAGGGAAAGGATCCCTCCTCTCGAGCTAGGAGGCGGAAATGGGGCTCCTCTGGATGTGGGTGGGACTCTCGTGCTTCCTCTCGAGTGGAGACGGGTATGTCGGGGAACTTCTTGAGTTGCAGCAAGGGTGTGAAGGACTCTTTGAAAGTTCCAGAGGTAAGGTGTGATTAGCCTCGAGATACCTTAGCGGAAATGGGACTCAGCTCGCCTGGAGGGGAGAACCTCCTGGATTTTCTCGTGTTGCGGCAGGTGCTCTCGACTTACGACGGGGACCTCAGGGACCCGCTCTGGTGGCCTCAGGAAAGGCCAGTCCCCATGCTAGTTGCTCTGGGGCCTCTTGGGATTCCTCTCCCGTCAATATCGGGGCCTAAGGCCTTGTGTGGAGACGGTGCCAAACTTGAGGTTTCCTCTCCGGTGCTGACATGGATCTTGGGGTACTTCTGGAGTCTTCTCAGGGGAGTCAGTCCTCGTCTCGAGTGGGGGCATGCACGTGCGCTTTCCTCCCGAGCTGTAGCAGCAGTGTCGCGCTTCCATTCGCGAGGATCAAGGGATCTGTGGCTTTCCCTCGAGGCTTTCCCACGAGGCTTTCCCACGAGGCTTTCCCACGAGGCTTTCCCACAGGGCTGTCCCACGTGCCACCTTGGTGTGAGTCGATCCTCGGCTTGAAAGTCGAGGAAGTGCAGGGAAAACAGGATTCCCTGGAATGGACTGAGACATCTGCGGGACTCTGGGAATGGTGGCACGACCCTGGAGTTCCTCTCGCCTTTCCTGTGGAGAGCGCCTCCTCTTGAGATGCGACCGGGAACGCCGGGGAATTCTTTCCCGACCACGCAGGGAAAGGATCCCTCCTCTCGAGCTAGGAGACGGAAAACGGGGCTCCTCTGGATGTGGGAGGGACTCTCGTGCTTCCTCTGGAGTGGAGACGGGTATGTCGCGGAACTTCTTGAGTTGCAGCAAGGGTGTGAAGGACCCTTTGGAAGTTCCAGATGTTAGTTGTGATTAGCCTCGACACGCCTCTCCGGAAATGGGCCTCATCTCGCCTGGAGGGGAGAACCTCCTGGATTTTCTCGAGTTGCGGCAGGTGCTCTCGACTTACGACGGGCACCTCAGGGACCCGCTCTGGTGGCCTCAGGAAAGGCCAGTCCCCATGCGAGTTGATCGGGGGGCCTCTCGGGATTCCTCTCCCGTCAATGCTGGGGCCTAAGTCCTTGGGTGGAGTCAGTGCCAGAACCTGAGGATTCCTCTCCAGTGCTGCCATGGATCTTGGAGTACTTCTGGAGTTCTCCCCAGTGGAGTCAGTCCTCGTCTCGAGTGGAGGCATTCACGTGCGCTTTCCTCCCGGATGTAGCAGCAGTGTCGCGCTTCCCTTCGCGTGGATCAAGGGATCAGGGGCTTTCCCTCGAGGCTATCCAACGCGGCTTTCCCACGAGGCTTTCCCACAGGGCTGTCCCACGTGCCACCGTGGTGTGAGTCGATCCTCGGCTTGGAAAGTCGAGGCAGTGCACGGAAAACAGGTTTTCCTGGAATGGACAGCGACATCTGGGGGACTCTGGGAATGGTGGCACGACCCTGGAGTTTCCTCTCGTCTTTCTTGTAGAGAGTGCCTCCTCTTGAGATGGGACGGGAACACCGGGAATTCTTTCCCGACCACGCAGGGAAAGGATCCCTCCTCTCGAGCTAGTAGGCGGAAACCTGGCTCCTCTGGATGTGGGCGGGACTCTCGTGCTTCCTCTCTAGTTGATACGGGTATGTCGAGGAACTTCTTGAGTTGCAGCAAGGGTGTGAAGAACCCTTTGGAAGTTCCAGAGGTTTGGTGAATATCCTGGAGACGCCTCAGCGGAATTGGGCCTCATCTCGCCTGGAGGGGAGAACCTCCTGGATTTTCTCGAGTTGCGGCAGGTGCTCTCGACTTACGACGGGGACCTCAGGGACCCGCTCTGGTGGCCTCAGGAGAGTTCAGTCCCCATGCTAGTTGCTCTGGGGCCTCTTGGGATTCCTCTCCCGTCAATATCGGGGCCTAAGACCTTGTGTGGAGTAGGTGCCAGAACCTGACGTTTCCTCTCCAGTGCTGACATGGATCTTGGGGCACTTCTAGAGTCTCCCCAAGGGAGTCAGTCCTCGTCTCGTGTGGGGGCATGCACGTGCGCTTTCCTCCCGAGCTGTAGCAGCAGTGTCACACTTCCCTTTGCGTGGATCAAGGGATCTGTGGCTTTCCCTCGAGGCTATCCCACGAGGCTTTCCTATGAGGCTTTCCCACAGGGCTGTCCAACGTGCCACCGTGGTGTGAGTCGATCCTCGGCTTGAAAGTCGACGCAGTGCAGGGAAAACATGTTTCCCTGGAATGGACTGAGACATTTGGGTGACTCTGGGAATGGTGGCACGACCCTGAAGTTCCTCTCGCCTTTCCTGTGGAGAGCGCCTCCTCTTGAGATGCGACGGAAATGCCGGGAATTCTTTCCCGAACACGCAGGGAAAGGATCCCTCCTCTCGAGCCAGGAGGCAGAAACGGGGCTCCTCTGGATGTGGGCGGGACTCTTGTGCTTCCTCTCGAGTGGAGACGGGTATGTCGGGGAACTTCTTGAGTTTGTAGCAAGGGTGTGAAGGACCCTTTGGAAGTTCCAGAGGTTAGGTGTGATTAGCCTCGAGACGCCTCAGCGGAAATGGGCCTCATCTCGCCTGGAGGGGAGAACCTCCTGGATTTTCTCGAGTTACAGCAGGTGCTCTCGACTTACGACGGAGACCTCAGGGACCCTCTCTGGTGGCCGCAGGAAAGGCCAGTCCCCATGCGAGTTGCTCGGGGGCATCTCGGGATTCCACTACCGTCGATGCCCGGGCCTAAGACCTTGTTTGGAGTCGGTGCCGGAACCTGAGGATTCCTCTCCAGTGCTGACTTGGATATTGGGGTACTTCTGGAGTCTCCCCAGGGGAGTCAGTCCTCGTCTCGAGTGGGGGCATGCACGAGCGCTTACCTCCCGAGCTGTAGCAGCAGTGTCATGCTTCCCTTCGCGTGAATCAAGGGAACAGTGGCTTTCCCTCGAGGCTTTCCCTAGAGGCTTTCCCACCAGGCTTTCCACGAGGCTTTACCAACAGCGCTATCCACGTGCCACCATGGTGTGAGTCGATCCTCGCTTGAAATTTGAGGCAGTGCCGGGAAAACAGGCTTCCCTGGAATGGCCTGAGACATCTGGGCGACTCTGGGAATGGTGGAAGGACCCTGGAGTTCCTGACGCCTTTCCTGTGGAAAGCCTACCCTCTTGAGATGCGACGGGAACGCCGGGAATTCTTTCCCGACCATGCAGGGAAAGGATCCCTCCTCTCGTGCTATGAGGCGGAAACGGGGCTCCTCTGGATGTGGGGGGGACTCTCGTGCTTCCTCTCGAGTGGAGACGGGTATGTCGGGGGAACTTCTTGAGTTGCAGCAAGGATGTGAAGGACGTTTTCGAAGTTCCAGAGGTTAGGTGTGATTAGCCTGGGGACGCCTCAGAGGAAACGGGCCTCATCTCGCCTGGAGGGAGAACCTCCTGGATTTTATCGAGTTGCGGCAGTTGCTCTCGACTTATGACGGGGACCTCAGGGACCCGCTCTGATGGCCTCAGGAAAGGCCAGTACCCATGCTAGTTGCTCGGGGCCTCTCGGGATTCTTCTCCCGTCGATGCAGGGGCCTAAAACCTTGTTTGGAGTCTGTGCCGGAACGTGAGGATTCCTCGCCAGTGCTGATGTGGATCTTGGGGTACTTCTGGAGTCTCTCCAGGGTAGTCAGTCCTCGTATCGAGGGGCATGCACGTGCGCTTTCCTTCGAGATGTAGCAGCAGTGTCACACTTCCGTTCGCGTGAATCAAAGCAACTGTGGCTTCCCTCGAGGCTTTCCCACGAGCTTTCTCTCGAGGCTTTCCACACGAGGCTTTCCCACAGGCTGTCCCACGTGCCACAGTGGTGTGAGTCGATCCTCG
>NW_017200044.1:0-7138 GCF_001704415.2 Capra hircus
CCTCCGAGCTTTAGCAGCAGTGTCACGCTTCCCTTTGCCAAATCTGCTTCTTTCTGTAGGCTTTCCCACGAGGCTTTCCCACTAGGCTTTCACAGGGCTGTCCCACGTGCCACCGAGGTCTGAGTCGATCCTCGGCTTGAAAGTCGAGGCATTGGGGGGAAAACAGGTTTCCCTGGAATCGACTGACACATCTGGGGGCTCTGGGAATGGTGGCACGACCCTGAGTTCCTCTCGCCTTTCCTGTGGAGAGCGCCTCTTCTTGAGATGCGACGGGATCGCCGGAAATTCTTTCCCGACCACGCAGGGAAAGGATCCCTCCTCTCGAGCTATGAGACTGAAACGGGGCTCTTCTGGTTGTGGGCGGGACTCTTGTGCTTCCATTCGAGTGGAAACGGGTATGTCGGGGAACTTATTGAGTTGCAGCAAGGGTGTGAAGGGCCCTTTGGAAGTTCCAGAGGTTAGGTGTGATTAGCCTCGAGATGCCTCAGCGCAAATGGGTCTCATCTCGCCTGGAGGGAGAACCTCCTGGATTTTCTCGAGTTGCGCCAGGTGCTCTCGACTTACGACGGGACCTCAGGGACCCGCTTTGGTGGCCTCAGGAAAGGCCAGTCCCCATGCGAGTTGCTCGGGAGCCTCTCGTGATGTCTCTCCCTCTCCAGTGTGTCTTGAATCTTGACTGGCCTTTCCTGAGGCCACCAGAGCGGGTCCCTGCGGTCCCCGTCGTAAGTCGAGAGCACCTGCCGCAACTGGAGAAAATCAAGGATGTTCTCCCCTCCAGGCAAAATGAAGCCTATTTCCGCTGACACATCTCAAGGCTAAGCACACTTAAACTCTGGAACTTCCAAAGGGTCCTTCACACCCTTGCAGCAAATCAAGAAGTTCCCCGACATACCCGTCTCCACTCAAGAGAAAGCACGATAGTTCCGCCCGCATCCAGAGGAGCCCCGTTTCCCCCTCATAGCTCGAGAGGAGGGATCCTTTCCCTGTGCGTCGGGAAAGAATTCCCGGCGTTCCCGTCGCATCTCAAGAGGAGGCGTTCTCCACAGGAAAGGTGAGAGGAACTCCAGGGACATGCCACCATTCTCCGAGTCCCCCAGATGTTTCAGTCTATTCCAGGGAAACCTGTTTCCCCGCACTGACTCGACTTTCAAGCCAAGGATCGACTCACACCACTGTGGCACGTGGGACAGCCCTGTGGCAAAGCCTCGTGGGAAAGCCTCGTGGGAAAGCCTTGAGGGAAAGCCACAGATCCCTTGATCCACGCGAAGGTAAGAGCGACACTGCTGCTACAGCACGGGAGGAAAGCGCACGTGCATGCCCCACTCGAGACGAGGACTGACTCCCCTGGGGAGACTCCAGAAGTACACCAAGATCCATGTCAGCACTGGAGAGGAATCCTCAGGTTACTGCACCGACTCTATGTAAGGTCTGAGGCCCCGGCATCGACGGGAGAGGAATCCGGAGAGGGCCCCGAGCAACTCGCATGGGGACTGGAATTTCCTGAGGCCACCAGAGCGGGTCCCTGAGGTCCCCGTCGTAAGTCGAGAGCACCTGCCGCAACACGGTAAAATCCAGGTGGTTCTCCCCTCCAGGCAAGATGAGGCCCGTTTCCCCTGAGGTGTCTCGAGGCTAATCACACGTGACCTCTGGAACTTCCAAAGAGTCTTTCACAGTCATGCTGCAACTCAAGAAGTTCCCCGACATACCCGTCTCCACTCAAGAGGAAGCACGAGTGTCCCGGCCACATCCAGAGGAGCTCCGTTTCCGGCTCGTAGCTCGAGATGTGCGATCCTTTCCATGATTGGTCGGGAAAGAATTCCCGGCATTCCCATCGCATCTCAAGAGGAGGCGCTCTCCAAAGGAAAGGGGAGAGGAACTGCAGGGTCGTGCCACCATTCCGAGACTCACCCAGATGTCTCAGTCCATTCCACAGGAACCTGTTTTCCCTGCACTGCCTTGGCCTTCATGCCGAGGATCGACTCACACCACCGTCACACGTGGGACAGCCCTGTGGGAAAGCCTAGTGGGAAAGACTCGAGGGAAAGCCACAGATCCCTTGGTCCAGGGATGGGGAAGCGTGACACTGCTGCTACAGCATGGGAGGAAATGTCACGCTCATGCCCCCACTCGAGACGAGGCCTGACTCCCTTGTGGAGACTCGAGAAGTACCACAAAATCCATGTCAGCACTGGAGAGGAATCCTCAGGTTCCGGCCCCGACTCCACACAAGGTCTTAGGCCCCGGCATCGACGGGAGAGGAATCACGAGAGGCCCCCTAGCAACACGCATGATGACTGGCGTTTCCTGCGGCCGCCAGAGCGGGTCCCTGAAGTCCCTGTCGTAACTCGAGAGCACCTGCTGAAACTCGGGAATATCCAGGAGCCTCTCCATTCCAGGCGACATGAGGCCCATTTCTGCTGAGGCATCTCGAGACTAACCACACCTAACCTCTGGAACTTCCAAAGGGTCCTTCACACCCTTGCTGCAACTCAAGAAGTTCCCCGACATACCCGTTCCTCTTCACATTTATCCATAATGGTGGTGTCATCTGCATATCTAAGTTTATTGATATTTCTACAGGCAATCTTGATTCCAGCTCATGTATCTTCCATCCCAGCATTTTTCATGATGTACTCTGCATAGAAGTTAAATAAACAGGGTGACAATATACAGCCTTTGCATACTCTTTTCCTTTTTGGAACCAGTCTGTTGTTCCATGTCCTACTCTAACTGTTGCTTCCTGACCTTCATCCAGATTTCTCAAGAGGCAGGTTAGGTGGTCTGGTATTCCCATCTCTTTCAGAATTGTGGCTAAAACAACAGTATAAGGACCTTTCCGATGTCAGGCCAAGGAATTGTGTTTCCAGTCATTGAGCCACACCTGATCACTGAGCACAAATTCATGAATCTGTTCCTCAAGGGGGAATGATATTCTTTTTTATACAAACTTAGTTACCTGATTTATTACCTTACCTAATTGTTCCATCTGCTGTGAAATCCCACCCCTTACTTGTGGCAAATCTGCTAACACCTGCCTCACTGTGGGAGGGGGTCTCCCATAGAAAATTTCATAAGGACAACAACTATGGAACGTGCGGTTACCCGTAATATGAGTAAGTCTGCCGGAAGCAAGCCCATCCATGTACAGTCAGTCTCTATGATCCATTTTGAAAGTGTCTCTTCAAGAGTTTGGTTGTTTCTTTCCACCATTCCAGAACACTGGGGCCTATATGCTGTATGTAATTTCCACTGATATTTAGAGCTTCACATACCTGTTAATTAACGCGGCTACAAAGACAGGGCCATTGTCGGATTCTATACTGGTTGGAAACCCAAGTCTGGGAATTATTTCTCAAATCAGCGAGCTACTTCGTTTTTTCTTTTTCAGATCAGGTAGGGAAGGCCTCTGCCCAACCGGAGAAGGTACCTACTATTCTAGTAAGTCATGATAACAGGTGACTGCCTTTGCTTCCCCGAAGGACACTCGCTTTCCCTGCATCCTGAGAACTCCACGTCTCAGCCAGTTGGAAAAGCGCTTCTTGGAGGTCATTATTCAGGGGCAATTTCCCCTGGAGCCCGGGGCCATAGGGAGCGGCTCCACACTCCCAGGGAAAGGCAGAGCCACAGCCACACATCTGTCCCATCCCCTTTGCTCTGTAGGAGAGCTCTAGTGAGCCTAGGTCTGTCAGGAAAATTCTTGGCTCCTATGGGGACACATTCTATGTGTGAAACTGCATCCAGGACCTAGGGGCCACAGGGCGCCTGTTTCTCTCGGGGCGAGGGGTGGGGGGGCCTGAAGCAGTGCGGCCCAGCAACAGCTTCCACATCCATCCAATTGCTCTTTTCTTACCTCTGATAGAACTAGCTTTGTTCCAGCCTTTGGCAATTTGGAGGCAAGCGGCCCCCACTTCCTCCCCAAGGAGGCATGGGACCTAATTTTGAGTGGAAAGGCCCCTCACGGAGCTGAACCCAGGAAGGCACCCAGTCATGTCTGACACATTCCTGCATCCTGCTTCTTCATGAGCAATACCGCTATAAGCTAGGAATGTCTTTCCAAGGCTCAGAAAGGACAGGGGAGATGCATGGTGCTGCCTCTGGAATTTCGGTCCTCTGAGCAGACCTGGAGGTCTCCCCTTGAAGAAGCTAACCAGTTTCTTCCAAATACAGGCTTGCAAACACACACTGGGTGGCTGCCTCTTCTTCCCTGAAGGACGATCACTTTCCCCGCATCCTGTGAACTCTGCATCCCAGCCTGCTGGAAAAGCGCTTCTTGGAGGTCATTTTTCAGGGACAATTTTCCCTGGAGCCCGGGGCCGTAGGGAGGGCCCCATGCTCGCTGGGAAAGGCAGAGTCACATCCACAGTCTGTTCTACCCCTTTTGCCCTGTGGGAGAGCTCTAGTGAGCCTAGGTCTGTCAGGAAAATTCTTGGCTCCTATGGGGACACACCCTGTGTGTTAACCTGCATATCGGACCTAGGGGCCACAGGGCGCCTGTTCCTCTCGGGGGGACCCTGAAGTGGTGCGGCCAGCAACAGCCTGAACATCCATCCGATTGCTCTTTTTTCCTTCTGATAGAGCTAGCTTTGCTTCTCGCTTTGGCATTTCGGAAGCCAGGGGGAGCCCCACCGCTGTTGTCCTGGGGTCTATTGGAGGTACCGGGTCTATTGGACCCCAGCATGGCACCCGACCCCCTCAGACACACTCCCGCAGCCTCCTTCCCCATGGGCAGGACTGTTCTGACCTAGGAATGTGTTCCCAAGGCTCAGAAAATGCAGGGAGACACACGGCCCTGACTCTGGAACTGAGGCCGTTGGAGCAGGCCTGGAGGTCTGACGTCTGAGACGCCAAACACTTGCTGCAAGATACAGGTGTGAAAACACACTCTCTGGGGCTGCCTTTCCTTCCTCCAAGGAAGAGAGCTTTTCCAGTCTCCTCCGTGCTGAGTCATACAAGGCTGGAAAGGTCTGGCTTCGAGGGCATTTCTCAGCGGCAATGGCCCCTGAGGCCCTGCACCCAGGGAGGGATCCTACCCTCCCAGGGGAAGTCAAAGCAACCTCCAAACAGCTGTTCTCTCATGTTTCCTCTGCAGGAGGGAGCTAGTGAGCCCAGGTCTGTCTGGAACGTTCTTGGATCCTGCGGGGAAATCATCCTGGGAGCCCACCTGGATACCAGTCGTAGGGGCTAAAATTCGCATTTTCCTTCCTTGGAGCCCTAACGCAGTACAGCCTAGCAACTGCTTGAAAATCCATCCTGTTGCTGTTTTCTTCCCTCTGACAGAGCGAGCTTTGCTCCCCATTTTGGGATTTCAGAAGCAAGGTGGTGGCCTGCAACTCCTTGCCTGGGGTCCATTGGAGGTGCAAGGTGCCCTCGACCAGGTGACCCCAGCATGACACCTGGCCCCCTCAGACACACTCCCGCAGCCTGCTTCCCCATGGGCAGGACTGCTCTCACCTAGGAATGTGTTTGCAAGGCCAGGAAACTGCAGGGAGACACAAGGCCCTGATTCTGGCATTGAGTCTGTTGGAACAGGCCTGCAGGTCTTCTGTCTAACAAGCCAAACACTTGCTGCAAGATACAGGCCTGAAAACACACTCTTGGGCTGCCTTTCCTTCCTCCAAGGAAGAGAGTTTTCTCAGCCTCCTGTGGGCTGAGAGCCACACAGGGCTGAAAAGCACTTGCTGGGAGATTCTTTTTCATTGGCCATGGCCCCTGAGGCCCTGTGCTCAGGGAGGGCTCCCTCCCTCCCAGGGAAAGTCAAAGGAAGCTCCAAACGGCTGTTCAATCATGTTTCTGAGAGAGTCATTGCCAAGGCAGGTTTCTAAGAAGTTCAAGGGTCCCCAAGGAGAGAGGGGTCTAGAATTCTCAAGGAGGAAGAAAGGACAAACTGTTTTCCCTCTACATTCCTTAGGATTATATAACAATCATGCATCCTTCTTGAGGACGGTCTCTGGAAAAAACCTTCTGGCTAATCCTGTTATCTTAAAATGTCAATTATGGGAGTAGGTCTAGTGAGTCTTTACAACCTCCAGACATTCTTTTGTTCGTTGTCATAACTTATTGGAGAGTATATAACTCCATTACCAACACTAGCAAGGGGGTACGCTTTCTGCCCCTTGTGATGTCTCTGTCAGAAGCTTTCTCTATCTCCTTTATCCTTTAATAAAACTCTATTGCACAAAAGCTCTGAGCAATCAAGCCTCGTCTTGGGCCCTGGATTGAATTCTTCTCCTCCATAAGCCAAGAATCCCAGCATCTTTTCGTGGTTCAGCAACAATATTTCATTTCCTCTGCAGGAGAGAGCTAGTGAGCTTAGGTCTGTCTGGAACATTCTTGGATCCTGTGGGGAAAATATCCTGTGCACACATCTGGATACTGGGCCTAGAGGCCAAAATTTGCATTTCTTTCCCGGGGAGCCCTAACGTGGTGTGACTTAGCAACTGCTTGAAAATCCATCCCATTGCTGTTTTCCTCCTTCTGACAGAGCTAGCTTTGTTCCCTGCTTTGGGATATCTCAACCGAAGGGCCGGTCCATAGCTACTCGCCTGGGGCCCATTGGATGTGCAAGGTGCCCTCGACTAGGTGACCCTAGCATGGCACTCAGCCCGCTCAGACACACTCCCGAGGCTTCTTTCTCATGGGAAGCACTGCTCCAACCTAGGAATGTGTCTGCAATGCTTGGAAAGTGCAGTGAGACACACAGCCCTGACTCTGCAATTGAGGCCCTCAGAGCAAGCCTGCAGCTCTGATGTCTGAGAAGCAAAACACTTGCTGCAAAGAGAGGCCTGAAAACACACTCTCTGTGGATGACTTTCCTTCCTCTAAGGAAGATAGTTTTCCCAGTCTCCTGCTTCCTGAATGTCACACAGCTGGAATGCGCTTGCTTGGAGGTCGTGATTCAGTGGCAATGACCCCTGAGGCCCTTTGCCCAGGGAGGGCTCCCACACTCACAGGCAAATCAAAGCAACTTCCAAGTGAGTCAGCTCTTCACATCAAATGGCCAAAGTATTGGAGTTTCAGGTTCAGTATTAGTCCTTCCAATGTATATTCAGACCTGATTTCCTTTAGGATGGAGTGGTTGCGTCTCCTTGTAGTCTAAGCGACCTACAAGCATCTTCTCCAACACCACAGTTCAAAAGCA
>NW_017200045.1:0-7138 GCF_001704415.2 Capra hircus
ACAGCCCTGTGGGAAAGCCTCGTGGGAAAGCCCCGTGAGAAAGCCTCGTGGGAAAGTCTCTAGGGAAAGCCACAGATCCTTGATCCACGCGAAAGGAAGCGTGACACTGCTGCTACAGCTCTGGAGGAAATCGCACGTGCATGCCCCCACTCGAGACTACGACTGACTCCCCGGGGAGACTCCAGAAGTACCCCAAGATCCATGTCAGCACTGGAGAGGAATCCTCAAGTTCCGGCCCGAATTCACACAAGGTCGTAGGCCCTGGCATCGACGGGAGAGGAATCCCGAGAGCCCCGAGCAACTCGCATGGGGCCTGGCCTTTCCTGAGGGCACCAGAGCGGGTCCCCTGAGGTTCGCGTCGTAAGTCGAGGTCACCTGCCGCAACTCGAGAAAATCCAGGAGGTTCTACCTTCCAGGCGAGATGAGGCCCAAAACCGCTGAGGCGTCTCGAGGCTAATCACACCTAACCTATGGAACTTACAAAGGCTCCTTCACGCCCTTGCTGCAACTCAGAAGCTCCCCCACATACCGTCTCACTCGAGAGGAAGCCCGAGAGTCCCGCCCCACATCCAGAAGGAGCCCGCCGTTTTGCCTCCTAGCTCGAGAGGAGGGATCCTTTCACTGAGTGGTCGGTCAAGTATTCCCGGAGTTCCCGTCTCATCTCAAGAGGAGGCGCTCTCCACAGGAAAGGCGAGAGGAACTCCAGATTCGAGCACCCATTCCCAGAGGCCCCCAGATGTATCAGTCCATTCCAGGGAAACCTGTTTCTCCTGCACTGCCTCAACTTTCTAGCCTAGGATCGACACACAACACGGTGGCACGTGGGACAGTCCTTTGGGAAAGTCTCGTGGGAAAGCCTCGTGGAAAAGACTCGTGGGAAAGCCTCAAGGGAAAGCCGCAGATACCTTGAACCACCCGAAGGGAAGCGTGACACTGCTGCTACAGCTCGGGAGGAAAGCGCACGTGCATGCCCCCACTCGAGATGAGGACTGACTCCCGTGGGGAGACTGGAGAAGTACCCCAAGATCCTTGTCAGCACTGCAAAGGAATCCTCAGGTTCCGCACCGAAACCACACAAGGTCTTATGCCCTGGCATCGACGGGAGAGGAACCCCGAGAGGGCCCTGAGTAACTCGCATGGGGACTGGTCTTTCCTGAGGCCACCAGAGCGGGTCTCTGAGGTCCCTGTCGTAAGTCGAGAGCACCTGCCACAACTCGAGAAAATCCAGGAGGTTCTCCCCTCCAGGCGAGATGAGGCCCATTTCCGCAGAGGCGACTCGAGCCTTATCACACCAGACCTCTGGAACTTCCAAAGGGTCCTTCACACCCTTGCTGCAACTCAAGAAGTTCCCCGACATACCCGTCTCCACTCGAGAGGAAGCACGAGAGTCCCGCCCACATCCAGAGGAGCCCCTTTTCCGCCTCCTAGCTCGAGAGGAGGTATCATTTCCCTCGTGTTCGGGAAAGAATTCCCGGCGTTCCGTCTCATCTCAAGAGGAGGCGCTCTCCACAGGAAAGGCGAGAGGAACTCCAGGATCAGGCCCCATTCCCAGAGTCCCCCAGATGTCTCAGTCCATTCCAGGGGAAACCTGTTTTCCCTGCACTGCCTCGACTTTCAAGCCGAGGATCGACTCACACCGCGATGGCACGTTGGACAGCCCTGTGGGAAAGCCACGTGGGAAAGCCTCGTGGGAAAACCTCCGAGCGAAAGCCACAGATCCTTTGATCCACGCGAAAGGAAGCGTGACACTGCTGCTACAGCTCGGGAGGAAAGCGCACGTGCATGCCCCCACTCGAGACGAGGACTGACTCCCCTGGGGAGACTCCAGTAGTAGCCCAAGATCCATGTCAGCACTGGAGAGGAATCCTCAGGTTCCTGCACCGACTCCACACAAGGTCTTAGGACCCGGCATCGACGGGACAGGAATCCCGAGAGGCCCCCAAGCATCTCGCATGGGGACTGGCCTTTCCTGAGGCCACCACAGCGGGTCCCTGAGGTCCCCGTCGTAAGTCGAGAGCACCTGACGCAACTCGAGAAAATCCAGGACGTTCTCCCTCCAGGAGAGATGAGGCCCATTTCCGCTGAGGCGTCTCGAGGCTAATCACACTATCATCTGGAACTTCCAAAAGGGTCCTTCACACCCTTGCTGCAACTCAAGAAGTTCCCGACATACCCGTCTCCACTAGAGAGGAAGCACGAGAGTTCCGCCCACATCCAAAGGAGCCCGTTTCCACCTCCTAGCTCGAGAGGAGGGATCCTTTCCCAGCGTGGTCGGGGAATTCCCGCGTTTCCGTTGCATCTCAACAGGAGGCGCTCTCCACAGGATAGGCGAGAGGACTCCAGGGTCGTTCCCACATTCCAGAGTACCCTGGATGTCTCAGTCCATTCCAGGGAAAACTGTTTTCCCGTGCACTGCCTCGACTTTCAAGCCGATGATCGACTCACACCACGGTGGCACGTGGGACAGCCCTGTGGGAAAGCCTCGTGCGAAAGCCTCGAGTGAAAGCCACAGATCCTTGATCACGCGTAGGGAAGCATGACAATGCTGCTACGGCTCGGGAGGAAAGCGCACGTGCATGCCCCACTCGAGACGGGGACTGACTCCCCTGGGGAGACTGCAGAAGTACCCCAAGATCCATGTCAGCAGGAGAGGAACACTCAGGTTCCGGCACCGACTCCACACAAGGGCTTAGGCCCCAGCATCGAAGTGAGAGGAATCCCGAGAGGCCCCCGAGCAACTCGCATGTGCACTGGGTTTTTCCTGAGGCTACCAGAGCGGGTCCCTGAGGTCCCCGTCGTAAGTCGAGAGCACCTGCCGCAAATCGAGAAAATCCAGGAGGTTCTCCCCTCCAGGCGAGATGAGGCCCATTTCCGCTGAGGCGTCTCCAGGATATTCACCTTAACCTCTGGAACTTCCAAAGGGTTCTTCACACCCTTTCTGCACTCAAGAAGTTCCCCGACATACTGTCTCCACTCGAGAGGAAGCACGAGAGTCCCGCCCACATCCAGAGGGCCCCGTTTCCGCCTGCTAGCTCGAGAGGAGGGATCCTTTCCCTTCGTGGTCGGGAAGAATTCCCGGCATTCCCGACCCATCTTAAGAGGAGCTCTCTGTACAAGAAAGGCGAGAGGAACTCCAGGGTCGTGCCCATTCCCAGAGTCCCCCAGATGTCTCAGTCCATTCCAGGGAAATCTGTTTTCCCTGCACTGCCTCGACTTTCAAGCCGAGGATCGACTCACAACAGGTGGTGTGGCAGCAAAGCACCTCGTGGGAAAGCTCCAAAGACGTCCCTTGATCCACGTGAAGGGAAGTGCGACACTGCTGCTACAGCTCGGGAGGAAAGCGCACGTCATGCCCTACTCGAGACGAGGACTGACTGCCCTGGGAGATCAGAAGTACCCCCAAGATCCATGTCTGCACTGGAGAGGAATCCTCAGGTTCCGGCACTGAGTCCACACAAGGTCTTAGGCCCCAGGATCGACGGAAGAGGAATCTGCTCCCATGGGGACTGGCCTTTCCTGAGGCCACCAGAACGGATCCCTGAGGCCCCTTCGTAGTCGAGAGCACTGCCGCAACTCGAGAAAATCCAGGAGGTTCTCCCCTCAGACGAGATGACGCCCATTTCCGCTGAGGCAAGTAGGGGTAATCACACTTAAACTCTGGAACTTCCAAAGGGTCTTTCACACCCTTGCTGCAACTCAAGAAGTTCTACCCGTCTCCACTCTAGAGGAATCGGAGAGTCCCCATATCCAGAGTGGCCCGTTTCCGCCTGCTAGCTCGAGAGGAGGGATCCTTTCCCTGCGTGGTCGGGAAAGAATTCCTAGTGTTCCCTTGCATCTCAAGAGGAGGCGCTCTCCAGGAAAGGCGAGAAGAACTCCAGGATCAGGCCCCATTCCCAGAGTCCCCAAGATGTCTCAGTCCATTCCAGGGAAACCTGTTTTCCCTGCGCTGCCTCGACTTTCAAGCCGAGGATCGACTCACACCACGGTGGCACATGGGACAGCCCTGTGGGAAAGCCTCGTGGGAAAGCCACAGATCCCTTGATCCTCGAGAAGGGAAGCGTGACACTGCTACTACAGCTCGGGAGGAAAGCGCACGTGCCCCCCACTCGAGACGAGGACTGACTCCCCTGGGGAGACTCCAGAAGTACCCAAGATCCATGTCAGCACTGGAGAAAATCTCAGGTTCCGGCACCGACTCCACACAAAGTCTTATGCCGGGGTCCAGCCCCGGTGGATCCAGGGAATTCGAAGGGTGGACGGCGTTGGCGTGGAAAGCCTTGTTTATTTATTAATGTAAGATTACATTAGGAAACTATAGTGTAGTAAGAAGATTAAGTGGAGGAAGAGTGCTGAATAGCTTGGTTTACGCGGACGGCCAATAAATTCCAGACAAGGAATTTGCACCACCTACGTTGGGCCACCGGCGCCGCTTGAATATCTAAGGGTGCCTCGCCTTAAGCTCCCTTTCGTGCGGGTCTTAACAGCCAGGCCAAGTAAGTAGACCTGGCGAGCCTCCGCACTCCAGGTGGAGATTCAGCCTGAAGTTATAGTAAAGAGCAGAGAGAAGGAAAGGTAGAGAAGAAGAAAGAGAGAGAAAGACACAGGGGGAGCCAGAGTCCCAAGAAACCAGGCTGAGAGACTAGTTCGAGAAGCTGGTCCGAGAAACTGGCCCCCGGCCCCTGGCCTCCTCTTTATTGATCAGAAGGTCTTTTATACTTTTGATAATACATGGAGATCAATGGATAACACAAAATTATGTAGTGTTCTCAACCCAGATTCTTTCTGTATATCATTTTGTATACAAAAGGTCTCAGGTAATTTACATTATCTTCTGGCCAAGAGGATTGTTAACACTTTTTGGCTCTCTTCCTTAATGAATGTTAATTTTGTTTCCCCTGAAGTGTTTTTCTTTAATCTGCATCTCCTTAAAGCACTAAAGTTACATCTCTATAGAACAAAGGTGGCAGTGGTTTATAACAAAGAAGGTACTTAACTCAAAGATCTAATGTTGCTAATACCAGGTCTACTACTTGTTTTTCACATACCAACTATATCTAAAAATAAAGGATATGAAAATTTGGCAGCAAGCATTGACCCAAAAAATGAAACTTTTAATCGGTCCTATTCTAAAGATTCTGACTCCTCAGAAGCTCCTGCATTCCTAGGATGTTTTAAGCTTCCTGTGCCTCCTGCGGTCAGGAGGCCTCAAACAATCACAAGCGCAGCTGTACGAGTTCTACAGGCAGGCTAGAAAGCCATCAGAGGGTTTTTGGATTGAAACACTCTTTCAAATGCAGAAGACTAACGCCCTGAATTGACTTTTTCCAGAAAAGGTCAGAAGAGTGAAAAAGCAGAGCACAAAAACCGGTAGATTTTTGTTGGGGTACATGCTTAAAAATTTCCAGAGGGGTCCCTGAAGTCTGAGCACGCCTTGCGTATGTCAGCTTCCTTCCTCATAACCTTGTCACGGGCGGGCTTCCTCACACTGGCTCCCGGCAGCCTTAGGCCCCGGCATCGACGGGAGAGGAATCCCGAGAGGCCCCCGAGCAACTCGCTTGGGGACTGGCCTTTCCTGAGACCACCATAGCGGGTCCGTGAGGTCCCCGTCGTAAGTCGAGAGCACCTGCCGCAACTCGAGAAACTCCAGGAGGTTCTCCCTCCAGGCGAGATGAGGCCCATTTCCGCTGAGGCATCTCGAGGCTAATCACACCTAACCTCTGGAACTTACAAAGGGTCTTTCACACCCTTGCTGCAACTCAAGAAGTTCCCCGACATACCCATCTCCACTCAAGAGGAATCACGAGAGTCCCGCCCTCATCCAGAGGAGTCCCGTTTCCGTCTCCCAGCTGGAGAGGAGGGATCCTTCCCCTGCGTGGTCGGGAAAGAATTCCCGCATTTTCCGTGGCATCTCAAGAGGAGGCGCTCTCCACAGGAAAGGGGAGAGGAACTCCAGGGTAGTGCCACCATTCACAGAGTCCCCCAGATGTCTCAGTCCATTCCAGGGAAGCCTGTTTTCCCTGGCACTGCCTCGACTTTCAAACCGAGGATCGAATGACACCACGGTGGCACGTGGGACATCACTGGGGGAAAGCCTCGTTGGAAAGCCTGGTGGGAAAGGGTCGTGGAAAGCCTCAAGGGAAAGCCGCAGATACCTTGAACCACCGAAGGGAAGCGTGACACTGCTGCTACAGCTCGGGAGGAAAGCGCACGTGCATGCCCCCCACTCGAGATGAGGACTGACTCCCGTGGGGAGACTGGAGAAGTACCCAAGATCCTTGTCAGCACTGCAAAGGAATCCTCAGGTTCCGGCACCGAAACCACACAAGGTCTTATGCCCTGGCATCGACGGGGGAGAGGACCCCGAGAGGGCCCTGAGTAACTCGCATGGGGACTGGTCTTTTCCTGAGGCCACCAGAGCGGGTCTCTGAGGTCCCTGTCGTAAGTCGAGAGCACCTGCCACAACTCGAGAAAATCCAGGAGGTTCTCCCCTCCAGGCGAGATGAGGCCCATTTCCGCAGAGGCGACTCGAGCCTTATCACACCAGACCTCTGGAACTTCCAAAGGGTCCTTCACACCCTTGCTGCAACTCAAGAAGTTCCCGACATACCCGTCTCCACTCGAGAGGAAGCACGAGAGTCCCGCCCACATCCAGAGGAGCCCCTTTTCCGCCTCCTAGCTCGAGAGGAGGTATCATTTCCCTCGTGTTCGGGAAAGAATTCCCGGCGTTCCCGTCTCATCTCAAGAGGAGGCGCTCTCCACAGGAAAGCGAGAGGAACTCCAGGATCACCCATTCCAGAGTCCCCCAGATGTCTCAGTCCATTCCAGGGAAACCTGTTTTCCCTGCACTGCCTCGACTTTCAAGCCGAGGATCGACTCACACCGCGATGGCACGTTGGACAGCCCTGTGGGAAAGCCACGTGGGAAAGCCTCGTGGGAAAACCTCCGAGCGAAAGCCAGATCCTTTGATCACGCGCGAAAGGAAGCGTGACACTGCTGCTACAGCTCGGGAGGAAAGCGCACGTGCATGCCCCACTCGAGACGAGGGACTGACTCCCCTGGGGAGACTCCAGTAGTAGCCAAGATCCATGTCAGCACTGGAGAGGAATCCTCAGGTTCCTGCACCGACTCCACACAAGGT
>NW_017200046.1:0-7137 GCF_001704415.2 Capra hircus
TAGATCAAGGGATCTGTGGCTTTTCCCTCGAGGCTTTCCCACGACACAGGCTTCCCACACGTGCCACGGTGGTGTGAGTCGATCCTCGGCTTGAAAGTCGACGCAGTGCAGGGAAAAAAGTTTTGCCTGGAATGTACTGAGACATCTGGGGACTCAGGGAATGGTGGCACGACCCTGGAGTTCCTCTCGCCTTTCCTGTGGAGAGCGCCTCCTCTTGAGATGCGACGGGAACGCCGGGAATTCTTTCCCGACCACGCAGGGAAAGGATCCCTCCTCTCGAGGCAGGCGGAACGGGGCCACTCTGGATATGGCGGGACTCTCGGATTCCTCTTGAGTGGAGACGGGTATGTCGGGGAACTTCTTGAGTTGCAGCAAGGGTGTGAAGGACCCTTTGGAAGTTCAAGAGTTAAAGTGTGATTACTCCATGCCTCAACGGAATGGGCCTCATCTCGCCTGGAGGGAGAATCTCCTGGATTTTCTCGAGTTGCGGCAGGTGCTCTCGACTTACGATGGGGACCTCAGGGACCCGCTCTGGTGCCTCATGAAAGGCCAGTCCCATGGAGTTACTCGGGGGCCTCTCGGATTCCTCTCCCGTCGATGCCAGGGCCTAAGACCTTGTGTGGAGTCGGTGACGGAACCTGAGGATTCCTCTCCAGTGCTGACATGGATCTTGGGTACTTCTGGAGTCTCCCCAGGGGAGTCAGTCTGTCTCGAGTGGGGGCATGCACGTGCGCTTTCCTCCCAGCTGTTGCAGCAGTGTCACGATTCCCTTCAAGTGGTCAAGGATCAGGCTTTCCCTCGAGGCTTTCCCACAGGGCTGTCCCACAGGGCTGTCCCACGTGCCACCGTGTGTGTGAGTCGATCCTCGGCTTGAAAGTCGAGGCAGTGCAGGGAAAACAGGTTTCCTGGAATGGACTGAGACATCTGGGGGACTCTGGGAATGGTGGCACGACCGGAGTTCCTCTCGCCTTTCCTGTGGAGCGCGCCTCCTCTTGAGATGCGACGGGAACGCCGGAATTCTTTCCCGACCACGCAGGGAAAGGATCCCTCCTCTCGAGCTAGGAGCGGAAACGGGGCTCCTCTGGATGTGGGCGGACTCGTGCTTCCTCTCGAGTGGAGACGGGTATGTCGGGGAACTTCTTGAGTTGCAGCAAGGGTGTGAAGGACCCTTTGGAAGTTCCAGATGTTAGTGTGATTAGCCTCGAGACGCCTCAGGGAAATGGGCCTCATCTCGCCTGGAGGGGAGAACCTCCTGGATTTTCTCGAGTTGCGGCAGGTGCTCTCGACTTACGACGGGGACCTCAGGGACCCGCTCTGTGGCCTCAGGAAAGGCCAGTCCCCTTGCGAATTGCTCGGGGCCTCTCAGGATTCCTCTCCCGTCATGCCGGGCCTAAGACCTTGTGTGGAGACTGCCGGAACCTGAGGATTCCTCTCCAGTGCTGACATGGATCTTGGGTACTTCTGGAGTCTCCCCAGGGGAGTCAGTCTCGTCTCGAGTGGGGGAATGCACGTGCGCTTCCTCCGAGCTGAAGCAGCAGTGTCACGCTTCCCTTTCCCGTGGATCAAGGGATCAGGGGTTTTCCCTCGAGGCTTTCGAGGCTTTCCACGAGGCTTTCCCACAGGGCTGTCCCACGTGCCACCGTGGTGTGAGTCGAACCTCGGCTTGAAAGTCGAGGCAGTGCAGGGAAAACAGGTTTCCCTGGAATGGATTGAGAAATCTGGGGTCTGGGAATGTTGGCACGACCCTGGAGTTCCTCTCGCCTTTCCTGTGGAGAGCGCCTCCTCTTGAGATGCGACGGGAACGCGGGAATTCTTTCCCGAACACGCAGGGAAAGGATCCCTCCTCTCGAGCTAGGAGGCGGAAACGGGGCTATTCTGGATATGGGCGGGACTCTCGTGCTTCCTCTCGAGTGGAGACGGGTATGTCGGGGAACTTCTTGAGTTGCAGCAAGGGTGTGAAGGACCCTTTGGAAGTTCCAGATGTTAGATGTGATTAGCCTCGAGATACCTCAGCGGAATGGGCCTCATCTCGCCTGGAGGGAAGGACCTCCTGGATTTTCTCGAGTTGCGGCAGGTGCTCTTGACTTACGACGGGGACCCCAGGGACCCGCTCTGGTGGCCTCAGGAAAGGCCAGTCCCCATGCGAGTTGCTCGGGGGCCTCTTGGGTTTCCTCTCCCGTCGATGCCAGCGCCTAAGATCTTGTGTGGAGACGCTGCCAGAACCTGAGCATTCCTCTCCAGTGCAGAAATGGATCTTGGTGTACTTCTGGAGTCTCCCCAGGGGAGTCACTCTTCGTCTCGAGTGGGGCATGCACGTGCGCTTTCCTCCCGAGCTGAAGCAGCAGTGTCACGCTTCCCTTCGCTTGGATCAATGGATCTGTGGCTTTCCCTCGAGGCTTTCCCACAAAGCTTTCCCACGAGGCTTTCCCGCAGGGCTGTCCCACGTGCCACCGTGGTGTGAGTCGATCCTCGGCTTGAAAGTCGAGGCAGTGCAGGGAAAACAGGTTTCCCTGGAATGGACTGAAACTTCTGGGGACTCTGGAATCGAGGCACGACCATGGAGTTCCTCTCCCCTTTCCTGTGGAGAGCGCCTCCTCTTGAGATGCGACGGAACGCCGGGAATTCTTTCCCGACCACGCAGGGAAAGGATCCCTCCTCTCGAGCTAGGAGGAGGAAACGGAGCTCCTCTGGATGTGCGGGAACTCTCGTGCTTCCTCTCGAGTAGAAACGGGTATGTCGGGGAACTTCTTGAGTTGCAGCAAGGGTGTGAAGGAATCTTTGGAAGTTCCAGATGTTAGTTGTGATTAACCTCCAGACGCCTCAGCGGAAATGGGCCTCATGTCGCCTGGAGGGGAGAACCTCCTGGATTTTCTCGAGTTGCGGCAGGTGCTCTCGACTTACGATGGGGACCTCTGGGACCCGCTCTGGTGGCCTCAGGGAAGGCCAGTCCCCATGCGAGTTGCTCGGGGTCCTCTCGGGATTCCTCTCCCGACGATGCCGGGGCTTAAGACCTTGTGTGGAGTTGGTGCCTGAACCTGAGGATTCCTCTCCAGTGCTGACATGGATCTTGGGGTACTTCTGGAGTCTCCCCAGGGGAGTAAGCCCTCGTCTCAAGTGGGGGCATGCACGTGCGCTTTCCTCCCGAGCTGTAGAAGCAGTGTTGCATTTCCCTTCGCGTGGATCAAGGGATCTGTGGCTTTCCCTCGAGGCTTTCCCACGAGGTTTTCCCACGAGCCTTTCCCACAGGGCGGTCCCACGTGCCGCCTTGTTGTGAGTCGATACTCGGCTTGAAAGTCGACGCAGTGCAGGGAAAACAGGTTTCCCTGGAATGGACTGAGACCTCTGGGGGACTCTGGGAATGGTGACACGACCCTGAAGTTCCTCTCCCCTTACCTGTGGAGAGCGCCTCCTCTTGAGATGCGTCGGAAACGCCTTGAATTCATTCCCTACCACGCAGGGAAAGGATCCCTCCTCTCGAGCTAGGAGGCGGAAACGGGGCTCCTCTGGATGTGGGCGGGACTATGGAGCTTCCTCTCTACTGGAGACGGGTATGTCGGGGAACTTCTTGAGTTGCAGCAAAAGTGTGAAAGACCCTTTGGAAGTTCCAGAAGTTAGATTTGATTAGCCTCGAGACGCCTCAGTTTAAATGGGCCTCATCTCTCCTGGAGGGGAGAACCTCCTGGATTTTCTCGAGTTGCGACAGGTGCTCTCGACTCACGACGGGGACCTCAGGGACACGCTCTGGTGGCCTCAGAAAAGGCCAGTCCCCATGCGAGTTGCGGGGGCCTCTCGGGATTCCTCTCCCGTCGATGCCGGGGCCTAAGATCTTGTGTGGCGTCGGTGCCGGAATCTGAGTATTCCTCTTCAGTGCTGACATGCTTCTTGGGGTACTTATGGAGTCTCCCCAGGGGAGTCAGTCCTCGTCTCGAGTGGGGCATGCACGTGCGCTTTCCTCCCGAGCTGTAGCAGCAGTGTCGTAATTCCCTTTGCGTGGATCAAGGGTTCAGGGGCTTTCCCTCGAGGCTTTCCCACGAGGCTTTCCCACGAGGCTTTCCCAAAGGGCTGTCCCACGTTCCACCGTGGTGTGAGTCGGTCGATCCTCGGCTTGAAAGCAAAGGCAATGCAGGGAAAACAGGTTTCCCTGGAATGGACTGAGACATCTGGGGGACTCTGCGAATGGTGGCACCACCCTGGAGTTCCTCTCGCCTTTCCTGTGGAGAGCACCTCCTCTTGAGATGCGACGGAACCGCCGGGAATTCTTTCCCGACGACGCAGGGAAAGGATCCCTCTTCTCGAGCTGGGAGTCGGAAAAAGGGCTCCTCTGGATTGGACGGGACTCTCGTGCTTCCTCTTGAGTGGAGACGGGTATGTCGGGGAACTTCTTGAGTTGCAGCAAAAGGGTGTGAAGGACCCTTTGGAAGATCCAGAGGTTAGGTGTGATTAGCATGGGGACGCCTCAGAGGAAATGGGCCTCATCTCCCTGGAGGGGAGAACCTCCTTCATTTTCTCTAGATGGTGCAGGTGTTCTCGCGTTACGACGGGGACCTCAGGGACCCGCTCTGGTGGCCTCAGGAAAGGCCAGACCCCATGCGAGTTGCTCGGGGGCCTCTCGGGATTCCTCTCCCGTCGATGCCGTGGCATTAGACCTTGTGTGGAGTCGGTGCCGGAACGTGAGGATTCCTCTCCAGTGCTGACGGGGATCTTGGGGTCCTTCTGGAGTCTCCCCAGGGGAGTCAGTCGTCATCTCGAGTGGGGGCATGCACGTGCGTTTTCCTCTCGAGCTGTAGCAGCAGTGTCAAACTTCCCTTCGGGTTGATCAAAGCAACTGTGGCTTTCCCTCGAGGCTTTCCCACGAGGCTTTCACAAGAGGCTTTTCCCACAGGGCTGTCCCACGTGCCACCGTGGTGTGAGTGGATCCTCGTCCTGAAAGTCGAGGCAGTGTAGGGAAACAGGTTTCCCTGGAATGAACTGAGACATCTGGGGGACTCTGGGAATGGTGGCACGATCCTGGAGTTCCGGCTCCCCTTTCCTGTGGAGAGTGCCTCCTCTTGAGATGCGACGGGAACGCCGGGAATTATTTCCCAAACATGCAGGTAAAGGATCCCTCCTCTCGAGCTAGGAGGCGGAAACGGGGTTCCTCTAGATATGGGCGGGACTCTCGTGCTTCCTCTCGAGTGGAGACGGGTATGTCGGCGAAATTCTTTTAGTTTTAGCAAGTGTGTGAAGGACCCTTTGGAAGTTCCAGAGGTTAGGTGTGATTAGCCTCGAGACGTCTCAGCAGAAATGGGCCTCATCTCGCCGGGAAGGGAGAACCTCCTGGATTTTCTCGAGTTGCGGCAGGCGCTCTCGACTTACGACGGGCTCCTCAGGGACCAGCTCTGGTGGCCTCAGGAAAGTCCAATCCCCATGCTAGTTGCTCGGGGGCCTTTCGGGATTCCTCTCCCATCGATTCCCAGGCCTAAGACCTTCTGCGGTGTCGGTGCCGGAACCTGAGGATTTCTCTCCAGTGCTGACATGGATCTTGGGGTACTTTCTGGAATAGCCCCAGGGGAGTCAGTCCTCGTCTTGAGTGGGGGCATGCACGTGTGCTTTCCTCCGAGCTGTATCAGCAGTGTCACACTTCCCTTCCCGTGGATCAAGGAATCTGTGGCTTTCCCTCGAGGCTTTCCCAGGAGTCTTTCCCAAGAGGCTTTCCCACAGGGCTGTCCCACGTGCCACCGTGGTGTGATTCGATCCTCGGCTTGAAAGTCGAGGCAGTGCAGGGAAAACAGGTTTCCCTGGAATGGACTGAGACATCTGCGGGACTCTGGGAATGGTGGCACGACCCTTGAGTCCCTCTCGCCTTTCAGGTGGAGAGCGCCTCCTCTTGAGATGCAATGGGAACGCCGGGAATTCTTTCTCGACCCTGCAGGGAAAGGATCCCACCTCTCGAGCTAGGAGGCGGCAACGGGGCTCCTCTGGATGTGGGCGGGACGCTCGTGATTCCTCTCGAGTGGAGACAGGTATATCGGGGAACTTCTTGAGTTGCAGGAAAGGTGTGAAGGACCCATTGGAAGTTCCAGAGGGTAGGTGTGATTAGCCTCGAAACGCCTCAGCAGAAAGGAGCCTGACCTCGCCTGGAGGGAGAACCTCCTGGATTTTCTCGAGTTGCTGCAGGTGCTCTCGACATACGACGGGGTATCTCAGGGACCCGCTCTGGTGGCCTCAGGAAAGGCCAGTCCACATTCGCGTTGCACGGGGCCTCTCGGGATTCCTCTCCCATCGATGCCAGGACCTAAGACCTTGTGTGGAGTCGGTGCCTGAACCTGAGGATTCCTCTCCAGTGCTGACATGGATCTTGGGTTACTTCTGGAGTCTCCCCAGGGGAGTCAGTCCTCGTCTCGTGTGGGGCATGCACGTGCGCTTTCCTTCAGAGCTGTAGCAGCAGTGTCACGCTTCCCTTCGCGTGGATCAAGGGATCTGTGGCTTTCCCTCGAGATTTCCCCACGAGGCTTTCCCACGAGGCTTTCTCTCGAGGCTTTCCCACGAGGCTTTCCCACAGGGCTACCCACGTGGTCACCGTCGTGTGAGTCGATCGTCGTCTTGAACGTCGAGGCAGTGCAGGAAAAACAGGTTTCCCTGGAATGGACTGAGATATCTGGGGGACTCTGGGAATGGTGGCACGACCCTGGGGTTCCTCTCGCCTTTCCTGTGGAGAGCGCCTCCTCTTGAGATGCGAGGGGAATGCCGGGAATTCTTTCCGACCACGCAGGGAAAGGATCTTCCTCTCGAGCCATGAGGTGGAAACGAGGCTCCTCTGGATGTGGCGGGACTCTCGTGCTTTCCTCGAGTGGAGCAGGGTAGGGGGAACTTCTTGAATTGCAGCAAGGGTGTGAAGGACCCTTTGGAAGTTCCATAGGTTAGGTGTGATTATCCTCGAGACGCCTCAGCGGAAATTTGCCTCATCTCGCCTGAAGGGGAACCTCCTGGATTTTCTCGAGTTGCGGCAGGTGCTCTCGACTTACGATGGGGACCTCAGGGACCCTCTCTGGTGGCCTCAGGAAAGGCCAGTCCCATGCGAGTTGCTCGGCGGCATCTCGGGATTCCTCTCCGTCGATGCCGGGCCTAAGACCTGTTTGCAGTCGGTTCCGGAACCTG
>NW_017200047.1:0-7137 GCF_001704415.2 Capra hircus
GCAGCCTGTGGGAAAGCCTCGTGGAAAGCCTCGTTGGAAACCTCGAGGAAAGCCCCTGATCCCTTGATCCTCGCGAATGGAAGCGTGACACTGCTGCTACAGCTCGGGAGAAGCGCACGTGCATGCCCGACTCGAGACGAGACTGACTCCCTGGGGGACTCCAGAAGTACCCCAAGATCCATGTCAGTACTGGATAGAAATCCTCAGGTCCGGCACCGTCTCCACACAAGATCTTTAGGCCATGGCATCGACGGGAGAGAAATCCCGAGAGGCCCCCGAGCAATTCGCATGGGGACTGGCCTTTCCTGAGGCCACCAGAGCGGGTCCCTGAGGTCCCCGTCGTAAGTCGAGAGCACCTGCCGCAACTCGAGACAATCCAGGAGGTTCTCCCCTCCAGGCGAGATGAGGCCCATTTCCGCTGAGGCGTCTCGAGGCTAATCACACCTAACCTCTGGAACTTCCGAAGGGTCATTCACACCCTTGCTGCAACTCAAGAAGTTCCCCGACATACCCGGCTCCAATTGAGAGGAAGCACGCGAGAGTTCCCCCCCACATCCAAAGGAGCCCCATTTCCGCTCCAAGCTCGAGAGGAGGATCCTTTCCCATCGTGGTCGGGAAATGAATTCCCGCGTTCCCGTCACAACTCAAGAAGAGGCACTCTCCACAGGAAAAGGCGAGAGGAACTCCAGGGTCGTGCCACCATTCCCAGAGTCCCCAGATGTCTCAGTCCATTCCAGGGAAACCTGTTTTCCCTGCACTGCCTCGACTTTCAAGCCGAGGATCGACTCACACCACGGTGGCATGTGGGACAGCCTTGTGGGATAGTCTCGTGGGAGAAGCCTCGTGGGAAAGCCTCGAGGGAAAGCCACACATCCCTTGATCCACGCAAAGGGAAGCGTGACACTGCTGCTACAGCTCGGGGGGAAAGGGCACGTGCATGCCCCACTCGAGACGAGGACTGACTCCCCTGGGGAGACTCCAGAAGTACCCCAAGATCCATGTCAGCACTGGAGAGGAATCCTCAGGATCCGACACCGACTCCACACAGGGTCTTAGGCCCTGGCATCGACGGAAAAGGGTTCCCGAGAGGCCCCACATCAACTCTCATGGGGACTGGCCTTTCGTGAGGCCACCAGAGCGGGTCCCTGAGGTCCCTGTCGTAAGTCGAGAGCACCTGCCGCAACTCGAGAAAATACAGGAGGTTCTCCCCTCCAGCCGAGATGAGGCCCATTTCCGCTGAGGCGTCTCGAGGCTAATCACACCTAACCTTTGGAACTTCCTAAGGGTCCTTCACACCCTTGCTGCATCTCAAGAAGTTCCCCGACATACCCGTCTCCACTCGAGAGGAAGCACCGAGAGTCCCGCCCACATCCAGAGGAGCCCCTTGTCGCCTCCTTGCTCGAGAGGAGGGATCCTTTCCCTGCCTGGTAGGGAAAGAATTCTGGCGTTCCCGTCGCATCTCACGAGGAGGCGCTCTCCACAGGAAAGGCGAGAGGAACTCCACGGTCGTGCCACCATTCCAAGATCCCCCAGATGTCTCAGTCCATTCCAGGGAAACCTGTTTTCCCTGCACTGCCTCGACTTTCAAGCCGAGGATCGACTCACACCATGGTGGCACGTGGAGCAGCCCTGTGGGAAAGCCTCGCGGGAAAGCCTCGTTGGAAAGCCTCGAGGGAAAGCCCCTGATCCCTTGATCCTCGCGAATGGAAGCGTGACACTGCTGCTACAGCTCGGGAGGAAAGCGCACGTGCATGCCCCGACTCGAGACGAGGACTGACTCCCCTGGGGGACTCCAGAAGTACCCCAAGATCCATGTCAGTACTGGATAGAAATCCTCAGGTCCGGCACCGTCTCCACACAAGATCTTAGGCCATGGCATCGACGGGAGAGAAATCCCGAGAGGCCCCGAGCAACTCGCATGGGGACTGGCCTTTCCTGAGGCCACCAGAGCGGGTCCCTGAGGTCCCCGTCGTAAGTCGAGAGCACCTGCCGCAACTCGAGACAATCCAGGAGGTTCTCCCCTCCAGGCGAGATGAGGCCCATTTCCGCTGAGGCGTCTCGAGGCTAATCACACCTAACCTCTGGAACTTCCGAAGGGTCATTCACACCCTTGCTGCAACTCAAGAAGTTCCCCGACATACCCGTCTCCACTCTAGAGGAAGCACGAAAGTCCCGCCCACATCCAGAAGAGCCCATTTCCGCCTCCTAGCTCGAGAGGAGGGATCCTTTCCCTGCGTGGTCGGGAAAGAAATCCTGGCGTTCCCGTCGCATCTCAAGTGCAGGCACTCTCCACAGGAAAGGCGAGAGGAACTCCAAGGTCGTGCCACCATTCCCAGAGTCCCCCAGATGTCTCAGTCCATTCCAGGGAAACCTGTTTTCCCTGCACTGCCTCCACTTTCAAGACGAGGATCAACTCACACCACGGTGGCACGTGGGACAGCCCTGTGGGAAAGCCTCGTGGGAAGGCCTAGTGGGAAAGCTCTAGGGAAAGCCACAGATCCCTTGATCCACGCGAAGGGAATCGTGACACTGCTGCAACAGCTCGGCAGGAAAGCGCACGTGCATGTCCCCATCGAGACGAGGAATGACTCCCCTGGGGAGACCCAGAAGTACCCCAAGGTCCATGTCAGCACTGGAGAGGAATCCTCAGGTTCCGGCACCGACTCCACACAAGGTCTTAGGTACCGACATTGACGGGCAGAGGAATCCCGAGAGCCCCCCAAGCAACTCTCCTGGGGACTGGCCTTTCCTTGAGGCCACCAGAGCGGGTCCCTGAGGTCCCCGTCGTAAGTCGAGAGCACCGGCCGCAACTCGAGAAAATCCAGGAGGTTCTCCCCTCCAGGCGAGAGGAGGCCCATTTCCGCTGAGACCTCTCGAGGCTAATCACACCAAACTTCTGGAACTTCCAAAGGGTCCTTCACACCGTTGCTGCAACTCAAGAAGTTCCCCGACATACCCGTCTCCACTCGAGAGGAAGCACGAGAGACGCGCCCACATCCAGAGGAGCCCCGTTTCCGCCTCCTAGCTCGACAGGGGGGATCCATTCCCTGCGTGTTTGGGAAAGAATCCCGGCGTTTCCGTCGCATCTCAAGAGGAGGCGCTCTCCACAGGAAAGGCGAGAGGAACTCCAGGGTCGTGCCACCATTCCCAGAGTCCCCCAGATTTCTCAGTCCATTCCAGGGAAACCTGTTTTCCCTGCACTGCCTCGACTTTCAAGTCGAGGATCAACTCACACCACGGTGGCACGTGGGACAGCCCTGTGGGAAAGCCTCATGGGAAGGCCTAGTGGGAAAGCCTCGAGGGGAAGCTACAGATCCCTTGATCCATGCAAAGGGAAGCGTGATACTGCTGCTACAGCTCCGGAGGAAAGCGCACGTGCATGCCCCCACTCGAAACGAGGTCTGACTCCCCTGGCGAGACTCCAGAAGTACCCCAAGATCCATGTCAGCACTGGAGAGGAATCCTCAGGTTCTGGCACCGACTCCACACAAGGTCTTAGGCCCCGGCATCGACGGGAGAGGAATCCCGAGAGGCCCCAGAGCAACTCGCATGGGGATTGGCCTTTCTTGGGGCCACCAGAGCGGGTCCCTGAGGTCCCCGTCGTAAGTCGAGAGCACCTGACGCAACTCGAGAAAATCCAGGAGGTTCTCCCCTCCAGGCGAGATGAGGCCCATTTCCGCTGAGGCGTCTCGAGGATAATCACACCTAACCTCTGGAACTTCCAAAGGGTCCTTCACACCCTTGCTGCAACTCAAGAAGTTCCCCGACATACCCGTCTCCACTCGAGAGGAAGCACGAAAGTCCCGCCCACATCCAGAAGAGCCCCATTTCCGCCTCCTAGCTCGAGAGGAGGGATCCTTTCCCTGCGTGGTCGGGAAAGAATTCCTGGCGTTCCCGTCGCATCTCAAGTGCAGGCACTATCCACAGGAAAGGCGAGAGGAACTCCAGGGTCGTGCCACCATTCCCAGAGTCCCCCAGATGTCTCAGTCCATTCCAGGGAAACCTGTTTTCCCTGCACTGCCTCCACTTTCAAGCCGAGGATCGACTCACACCACGGTGGCACGTGGGACAGCCCTGTGGGAAAGCCTCGTGGGAAAGCCTCGGGGAAAGCCTCGAGGGAAAGCCACAGATCCCTTGATCCACGCGAAGGGAAGCGCGAAACTGCTGCTACAGCTCGGGAGGAAAGCGCACGTGCATGCCCCCACTCGAGACGAGGACTGACTCCCCTGGGGAGACTCCAGAAGTTCCCCAAGATCCATATCAGCACTGGACAAGAATCCTCAGGCTCTGGCTCCGACTCCTCACAAGGTTGTGGCCCGGCATCGACAGGAGAAGAATCCCGAGAGGCCCTCTAACAACCTCACATGGGGACTGGCCTTTCCTGAGGCCACCAGAGCGGTTCCCTGAGGTCCCCGTCGTAAGTCGAGAGCACCTGCCGCAACTCGAGACAATCCAGGGAGGTTCTCCCTCCAGGCGAGATGAGGCCCATTTCCGCTGAGGCATCTCGAGGCTAATCACACCTAACCTCTGGAACTTCCAAAGGGTCCTTCACACCCTTGCTTGCAACTCAAGAAGTTCCCCGACATACCCGTCTCCACTCGAGAGGAAGCACGAGAGTCCCGCCACATCCAGAGGAGCCCCGTTTCCGCCTCCTAGCTCGAGAGGAGGGATCCTTTCCCTGCGTGGTCGGGAAAGAATTCCTGGCGATTTCCTGTCGCATCTCAAGAGGAGGCGCTCTCCACAGGAAAGGCGACAGGAACTCCAGGGTCGCGCCACCGTTCCCAGAGTCCCCCAAGATGTCTCAGTCCATTCCAGTGAAACCTGTTTTCCCTGCACTGCCTCGACTTTTCAAGCCAAGGATCGACTCACACCACGGTGGGCAAGTGGGACAGCCCTGTGGGAAAGCCTCGAGGGAAAGCCACAGATCCCTTAATCCACGCGAAGGAAGCGTGACACTGCTGCTACAGTTCGGAGGAAATCGCACCTATGTCCCCACTCGAGACGAGGACTGACTCCCCTGGGGAGACTCCAGAAGTACCCCAAGAGTCCACGTCAGCACTGGAGAGGAATCATCAGGTTCGCGCATCGTCTCCACACAAGGTCTTAGGCACCGGCATCGACGGGAGAGGAATCCCGAGAGGCCCCGAGCAACTCGCATGGGGGACTGGCCTTTCCTGAGGCCACCAGAGCGGGTCCCTGAGGTCCCCGTCGTAAGTCGAGAGCACCTGCCGCAACTCGAGAAAATCCAGGAGGTTTCTCCCACTGCAGGCCGAGATGAGGCCCATTTCCGCTGAGGCGTCTCGAGGCTAAACACACCTAACCTCTGGAACTTCCAAAGGGACCTTCACACCCTTGCTTCAACTCAAGAAGTTCCCTGACATACCAGTCTCCACTCGAGGTTAAGAACGAGAGTCCCGCCTACATCAGGAGGATCCCCGTTTCCACCTCCTAGCTCGAGAGGAGGGATCCTTTCCCTGCGTGGTCGGGAAAGATCTCCCCGAGTTCCCGTCGCATCTCAAGAGGAGGTGCTCTCCACAGGAAAGGTGAGAGGAACTCCAGGGTCGTGCCACCATTCCCAGAGTCCCCAGATGTCTCAGTCCATTCCAGGGAAGCCTGTGTTCCCTGCACTGCCTCGACTTTCAAGCCGACGATCGACTCACACCACGGTGGCACGTGGAGCAGCCCTGTGGGAAAGCTTCGTGGGAAAGCCTCGTGGGAAAGCCTCGAGGGAAAGCCCCTGATCCCCTGATCTTCGCGAAGGGAAGCGTGACACTGCTGCTACAGCACGGGAGGAAAGCGCACGTGCATGCCCCCACTCGAGACGAGGACTGACTCCCCTGGGGAGACTCCAGAAGTACCCCAAGATGCATGTCAGCACTGGAGAGGAATACTCAGGATCCGACACCGACTCCACACAAGGTCTGAGGCCCTGGCATCGACGGGAAAGGAATCCCGAGAGGCCCCACAGCAACTCTCATGGGGACTGAGCATTTCTTGAGGCCACCAGAGCGGGTCCCTGAGGTCCCTGTCGTAAGTCGAGAGCACCTGCCGCAACTCGAGAAAATCCAGGAGGTTCTCCCCTCCAGCCGAGATGAGGCCCATTTCCGCTGAGGCGTCTCGAGGATAATCACACCTAACCTCTGGAACTTCCTAAGGGTCCTTCACACCCTTGCTGCAACTCAAGAAGTTCCCCCGACATACCCGTCTCCACTCGAGAGGAAGCACGAGAGTCCCGCCCACATCCAGAGGAGCCCCTTGTCGCCTCCTTGCTCGAGAGGAGGGATCCTTTCCCTGCTGGTAGGGAAAGAATTCCTGGCGTTCCCGTCGCATCTCACGAGGAGGCGCTCTCCACAGGAAAGGCGAGAGGAACTCCAGGGTCGTGCCACCATTCCCAAGATCCCCCAGATGTCTCAGTCCATTCCAGGGAAACCTGTTTTCCCTGCACTGCCTCGACTTTCAAGCCGAGGATCGACTCACACCATGGTGGCACGTGGAGCAGCCCTGTGGGAAAGGCCTCGTGGGAAAGCCTCGTTGGAAAGCTCGAGGGAAAGCCACTGATCCCTTGATCCTCGCGAATGGAAGCGTGACACTGCTGCTACAGCTCGGGAGGAAAGCGCACGTGCATGCCCCGACTCGAGACGAGGACTGACTCCCCTGGGGGACTCCAGAAGTACCCCAAGATCCATGTCAGTACTGGATAGAAATCCTCAGGTCCGGCACCGTCTCCACACAAGATCTTAGGCCATGGCAATCGACGGGAGAGAAATCCCGAGAGGCCCCCGAGCAATTCGCGTGGGGACTGGCCTTTCCTGAGGCCACCAGAGCGGGTCCCTGAGGTCCCCGTCGTAAGTCGAGAGCACCTGCCGCAACTCGAGACAATCCAGGAGGTTCTCCCCTCCAGGCGAGATGAGGCCCATTTCCGCTGAGGCGTCTCGAGGCTAATCACACCTAACCTCTGGAACTTCCGAAGGGTCATTCACACCCTTGCTGCAACTCAAGAAGTTCCCCGACATACCCGGCTCCAATTGAGAGGAAGCACGAGAGTTCCCCCCACATCCAAAGGAGCCCCATTTCCGCCAAGCTCGAGAGGAGGATCCTTTCCCATCGTGGTCGGAATGAATTCCCCGCGTTCCCGTC
>NW_017200048.1:0-7137 GCF_001704415.2 Capra hircus
AACTCTCCTGTTCCTTTACCTGCTGAGTATCCCTCTGTCGCTTCATCTCAGTTATGTTGCTGCCTTTGGGGTGGCCTTTTTATATTCTGGTAATTTGTGGAGTTCTCTTTATTATGGAGCTTCCTCACTGTGGATGGGGTTCTATCAGTTTCAAGGTTTCCTGGTTAGGAGGCTTGTGTTGGAGTTCTGGGTGGAGCTGGGTTTCTTCTCTCTAGAGTGCAGTGGAGTGACCAGTGATGGGTTATGAGACATCAAATGTTTTTGGAATAATTTTGAGCTGCCTGTATATTGAAGCTCAGGGGAGTGTTCCTGTGTTGCTGGAGAATTTGCATGGTATGTCTTGTTTTGAACTTGTTGGCCCTTGGGTGGAGCTTGGTTTCAGTGTAGGTATGGAGGTGTTTGAGGAGCTCCTATTGCTTAATGTTCCCTGAATTCAAGAGTTCTCTAATGTTTTCAGGCTTTGGACTTAAGCCTCCTGCTTCTGGTTTTCAGTTTTATTTTTACAGTAGCCTCTAGACTTCTCCATCTATACAGCACCAATGATAAAACATCTAGGTTAAAGATGAAAAGTTTCTCCACATTGAGGGACACTCAGAGAGGTTCACTGAGTTACAAGGAGAAGAGAAGATGGAGGGGTAGTTAGAGGTAACTGGAATGAGATGCAGTGAGATCAAAAGAGGAGAGAGCAAGCTAGCCAGTAGTCACTTCCTTATGTGCGCTTTATAGTCTGGACCATTCAGAGGTATTTATGGAGTTATACGGGGAAGAGGAGAGGGAGGATGTAGACAGAGGTGGCCAGGAGGATAAGAGAGAGGAATGAGAAGGAGAGAGACAAATCCTGTCAATAACCAGTTCCTTAGGTGTTCTCACCGTCTGGAACATATAGAGATTCACGGAGTTGGATAGAGAATAGATGGGGGAGGAAAGAGACAGAGGGACCTGGTGGAGAAAAGGAGAGCCAGAGGAGGTCAAGGCAGAATCTCGCTCTCAGGTAAACGACGTTTGGTTTTTAAATGTACAAAATTGACAACAAAAACCTAAGAGCAAAGATTAAAATCTAGAGTAAGAATTTAAAAATACAATATTAAAGAAAATAAGCAAAGAAAGGAAGAAAGGGGAAAAAAGAGGAAAAAAAATAAAACAAGAGTTATTAAAAGAAAAAAACAAACCACCAACAAACACCCAAAGATTATGTATGGTGTTTGCCTATTAAAAAAAAAAAAGTCTTTTTTTTTTAAATAGTAATAGTAGGTGATAGAAATAAAAATTAGAGGAGAAATAGAAGTCTTAACAATTAAAAAAAAAGTTAGAAAAAAAGAGAAGAAAAAAAAAAAAGGATTTTTAAAAATAGTAAAAATATCTGGCCCTTCTCTGATGTTGGGGCCGTGTGGGATCACTTCCAAGTTTGTTCCCTCTGTTTAACTTCTTCTGTTTGCTGATTTTAGTCTCACTAGTTCAGTTGCACTGTGGGGAGGGGGATACTGCAAACAAATAGCACTGTCATGTGCACACAGTGTCTCAGCCCCGCTTGACCTGTCCCTTCTCGTGGCGCACAAACCGCTCTGGCTCTAGGATGCTCAGCCGGAACCGTCTGGGGATGGCCCGAGGCTGCGTGCAATTCCCCAGTCTAAGCCGCTCAGGTTAGCACTCAGGTAGCTCTCAGAGGCACAGATTCGGTTGGGACTGCTTTTTGTGCCCTTCCCAGGTCCAAGTAGCTCAGGAGTTTGGCAAGCGCGATTGCTGCAAATTGTCACCTTTTCTGTCACTGCTGCTCAGTTCTTTGGGTAGACCACTGGCGCCCCTTGTGAGGCAGATGGTGACTGTCCAGCACCCCAGAAGTCTTAGCAAAGAAGCCTGCTTGCAGTTGGGTAAGTAAAGTCTCTCTGGGTCTGCAATTGCCCCTTTCCAGTCCTTATGGCTCTGGCTGCCTGTCCCAGCGGTTGATGGTCTGCAGCCGGCTTTTTCTGTTCCGTACTTTGTTCGTTGCTTGGTCCTGGTGGTGTCTTATGTTCGAGCTTTTCATGCTGGTAGCTATCCCACAGTGTGGTTTTGCTAACCCAAGTTAGATCATTCTGATTGCGGGTGGGACGTTCCTGCCCGATTCTTACAAAGCACTGCAGCCCACGCCTCCCACGCTTCCCTGCCCTGCCCCCACTAGCTTGTGGCGGATGCAGGCGTCTGTGCTGCCTTTTCTCTCTGGGAGTTGCTGTTGGGCTTGTAATCTGTTGGTTTTAATTATTTATTTATTTTCCCCTTCCTTTTATGTTGCCCTCTGTGTTTCCAAGGCTCGCCACAGACTCGGCAAGGGAGAGGGATTCCTGGTGTTTGGAAACCTCTCTTCTTAAAATTCCCTTCCCCGGGATCGTCTTCCCTTCCCAGGACGGAGCTCCCTCCCCACCTCCTTTGTCTCCTTTTTCATACTTTTATATTTTTTCCTACCTGTTTTTGAAGACAATGGTCTGCTTTTCTGGGTGGCCTGATGTCCTCTGCCAGCCCTACAGAAGTTGTTTTGTGGAGTTTGCTCAGTGTTGAAATGTTCTTTTGAGGAATTTGTGAGGGAGAAAGTGGTCTCCCCATCCTATTCCTCCGCCATCTTTACAGTTCCCTGTTCGATTTTTAAACACTTATTTTTATATACATAAGGATGAATTTTGGGCTCCGGTTTCTTTTTTTGCGCTATGTAAACGAGTATTTTTTATCCTTGGTTCTTAACTTTTGGTTTTCCAAAAATTTTTATCAATGTTATAACTTAAGGAATACAATCTTTAGGATCTCACTTTACTTATGAGGGCATTAGATTGCAGACACACTGAAACCATAATCTCAGAACACTAGCCAATCTTGTCACACAGGCTGTAGCTTGTCTACGTCAATGAAACTAAGCCATATCATGTGGTGCCACCCAGGATGGGCTGGTCATGATGGAGAGGTCTGACAGAATGTGGTCCATGGAGAAGGAAATGTCAGGCCACTTCAGTATTCTTGCTTTGAGAACCCCATGAACAGTATGAAAAGGCAAAATGATAGGATACTGAAAAAAGGAACTCCCTTGGTTCCATTGGTTCCCAATATACTACTAAATATCAGTGGAGAAATAACTGCAGAAAGAACAAAATAATGGATGGAGAAAAGCAAAACAATACACAGTTTGTGGATGTGACTGGTGATAGAGGCCAAGGTCTGATGCTGTAAAGAGCAATAATACATAGGAACCTGGAATGTCAGGTCGATGTATCAAGGCAAATTGGAAGTGGTCACACAGGAGATTAAAAAAGTGAAGGTCGACATTCTAAGTATCTGAGAACTAAAATGGACTGGAAAGGGCGAATTTAACTCAGATGACCATTATATCTACTACTGTGGGAAGGAAGCCCTTAGAAGAAAATGGAGTAGCCATCATGGTCATCATTTGGAAGCAATCTCAAAATGAAAGAATGATCTCTGTTCACTTTCAAGGCAAACCGTTCATTATCATGGTAATACAAGTTTGCCCCAATCAGAAATTCTGAAGGAAGCTGAAGAAGCTGAAACTGATGGCTTTATGAAGACCTACAAGACCTCTTAGAACTAATATTTTAATAAGTTATCCTTTTCATTATAGGGGACTGGAATGGAAAAGTAGAAAGTCAAGAAACACTTAGAGTAACAGGAAAATTTCGCCTTGGGGTACTGAATGAAGCAGGGCAAAGGCTAATAAAGTTTTGCAAGAGAATGCACTGTTATTCCAAACACCTTCTTCCAACAATACAAGAGAACGCTCTACACATGGACATCACTAGATGGTCAAGACCGAAATCAGATTAACCCCATCTTTGCAGCCAAAGATGGAAAAAACTCTATACAGTCAGCAAAAAAAAAAAAAAAAAAAAAAAAAAAAAAAGACTGGGAGCTAACTGTGGCTCATATCATGACTCCTTTTTTACCAAATTCAGACTTAAGTTGAAGAAAGTAGGGAAAACCACTAGACCATGTAGGTATGACCTGTCACATCCCTTATCATTATACAGTGAAATATAGATTTAAGGGACTAGATCTGATAGACAAAGTGCCTGATGAACAATGGATCGAGGTTCATGACGTTGTACAGGAGACAAGAACGAAGACCATCCCCATAGAAATAAAATGCAAACAAGCAAAATGGCTATCGGAGGAGGCCTTGCAAATAACTGCGGAAAACAGAGAAGCAAAGAGCAAAGAAGAAAAGAAAAGATATATGTATATGAATCCAGAGATCCAAAAGAATAGCAAACAGAGATAAGAAAGCCTTCCTCAGGGATCAATTCAAAGAAATAGAAGAAAACAACAGAATGCGAAAGATTAGAGTTCTCTTCAAGAAACTTAGAGATACAAAGGCAGTATTTCATGCAAAGATAGGTTCGATAAGGGCAGAAATGATATGGATCAAACAGAAGCAGAAGAAATTATGAAAAGGTGACAAGAATACACTGGGAAAGTGTACAAAAAAGAGTTTCAATACCTAGATAATCACGATGATTTCATCACTCACCGAGAGGCCCAAACATTCTGGAATGTGAAGTCAAGTGGGGCTGAGAAAGCATTAGTACGAACAAAGCTAGTGGAGGTGCTAAAATTCCAGTTGAGCCTATCTCAAATGCTGGAAAGATGATGTTGTGAAAATGCTGCATCTCCAATATGCCAACAAATTTGGAAAAACTCAGCAGTGGCCACGGGATTGGGAAAGTCCAGTTTTCATTCCAATCCCAAAGAAATGCAAAGGCAATGAATGCTCAAACTACCACACAATTGCACTATCACACACGATATTAAAGTAATACTCAAAACTATCCAAGCCAGGCTTAAGCAATACATGAACCGTGAACTTCCAGATTTTCAACGTGTTTTTATAAAAGACAGAGGAAACAGAGATAACATTGCCAACATTCGATGGATCTTCAGAAAAACAAGAGAGTTCCAGAAAAACAGTGACTTCTGCTTTTTGACTATGCCAAAGCCTTTGATTGTGTGGATCACAATAAACTGTGAAAGATTTGTGAAAGAGACCACCTGACCTGCCTCTGTTGAAACCTATATGCAGGTCAGGAGACAACAGTTGGAACTGGACATGGAACAACACACTGGTTTCAAATATTAAAAGGAGGACATCAAGGGTGCATATGGTCACCGTGCTTATTTAACTTGTATTCAGAGTACGTCATGAGAAACAATAGGCTGCAAAAGGCAAAAGCTGGAATTCAGATTACTTGGAGAAATATCAATAATCTCAGATATGCAGAAGACACCAACCTTATTGCAGAAAGTGAAGAACTGAAAAGCCTCTTGATGAAAGTTAAGGAGGAGAGTGAAAAAGTTGGCCTAAAGCTCAACATTCTGAAAATGAAGACCAAGGCATCTGGTCTCATTATTTCATGGGGAATAGATGGGGAACAATTAAAATGTTGTCCAACTTTATTTTTTTTTGGGGGGGTGGCTCAAAAGCCACTGCAGACAATGATTGCATGAATTTAAAAGAGAGTTACACCTTGGAAGGAAAGTTTTGTCCAACTTAGATAGCATATTAAAAATCAGTGATATTACATTGCCAACAAAGTCTGTCTAGCCAAGGCTTGGGTTTTTTCCAGTGGTCATGTATGAATGTGAGAGATGGACTGTGAAGAAAGCTGAGTGCTGAAGAATTGACGCTTTTGAACTGTGGTGATGGAGAAGACACTTGAGAATCCCTTGGTCTGCGAAAAGTTCCAACCTGTCCATCCTAAAGAGATCAGTCCTGATGTTCATTGGAAAGACTGATGCTAAAGCTGAAACTCCAACACTTTGCACTCTCACGTGAAGTGTTGACTCATTGAAAAAGACCCTAATGCCAGGAGGGATTGGGGTCAGGAAGAGAAGGGGACAATGGAGGATGAGAAGGCTGGGTGGGATCACTGACTCTATAAACATGAGTTTGAATGATCTGTGGAGTTTGGCTATGGACAGGGAGGCCTGGTTTGCTGTGATTTATGGAGTTGTAAAGAGTCGGTGATGACTGAAACTGAACTGACTGAACTGAGACTGAACAGACTGAAACAGAGGAAAAAAAAAAAAAAAAAAGAAAGAAAGAAAGAAAGAAACCAGGAAAAAATGTGATGAGGCAATGGTAAATGCCCCATGATGAGAATATGGTGTTTAGATGGAGAACATCAAAACGAAAAGGGGTGGGGTACAACGAAAATCTTGAGGAAGTAAATGCTGAAACCACCCTTAAATGAGTCAAGACGCAAGAATTGGATCGGGCATGGACCAATTGACCAATTCAAAACTGAAAGAAGCATGATAAAGTTCGTTATTGTCACTTGCTTATGTTAATCTTATGCAGAGTATACTATTAAAATACCAGCTTAGTGAATCACAAGCTGGCATCAAGATTGCTGGGAAAAACATCAAAAACCTCAGATATATAGATGATAACATGGAAACAAATAGAAAGTGAAGAGGAAATAAAAGAGCCTTTTCATGAGGGTGGGTGAGAAGCATGAAAAACCATGCTGAAAACTCACCATTTATAAAAAGAAAGATAAGGGCATCTGGTCCCATCACTACTTGGCAAATAGAAGGGCTAGTCATGTGGAGGCAGTGACAAGCTTAATTTTCTTTGGCTTCAAAATTACTAGGACTGGTGACTGCAGTTATCGAATTAAATGTCACTTGCTTTTGGATGTAAAAGCTATGACAAACCTAGACACTGCATTATAAAGAAGACTCACCACCTTACTAAACTCTCAGTAAATAAGAATGGAAATTATGGTAGAAGTGGAGACTATTGGTGTTGAGTAATTTACATGACTTTTGATTGTGAATTTATTTATATCTTCTTATTGTTAATCAGTAAGTACTTAAAATACATCATTTGGCAGGCACTATGTCTTAGCTGACATGCAAGTTACCTAAGCAAACTTGGGTAGATATGAAACAGATAGAAGACTTGGATGTGCGTGATTAACTTGGCAGGAAGAAAGACAGGTTCTTTCCAATCCCAAACAATGCTTAGGAAAAGTTGTGAAAGGTGGCTTATTATGACTGAAAATATTGTGCCTAATTGTAGCTCTTGAAATTCAGTGAAAAAGATAGATAATGAAGCTAGAAAGGGAAACATTACATATGTTTTCCAAGAACTGATTA
>NW_017200049.1:0-7137 GCF_001704415.2 Capra hircus
TGACGAGGGGAGAACCTCCCTGGATCCGTCTCGTGAGTTGCGCGCAGAGTGCTCCGACTTTATCCGACTAGGTCACAGGGGACCTCAGTGACGCCGCTCTAGTGGCCTCAGGAAAGGCCAGTCCCCATGCGAATTGCTCGGGGGCCTCTCGGGATTTCTCTCCCGTCGATGCCATGGCCTAAGATCTTGTATGGAGACGGTGCCGGACCTGAGGATTTCTATCCAGTACTGACATGGATCTTGGGGTACTTCTGGAGTCCCCCAGGGGAGTCAGTCCTCGTCTCGAGTCGGGGCATGCACGTGCGCTTTCCTCCCGAGCTGTAGCAGCAGTGTCACGCTTCCATTCGCGAGGATCAAGGGATCAGGGGCTTTCCCTCGAGGCTTTCCAACGAGGCTTTCCCACGAGGCTTTCCCACAGGGCTGCTCCACGTGCCACCATGGTGTGAGTCGATCCTCGGCTTGAAAGTCGAGGCAGTGCAGGGAAAACAGGTTTCCCTGGAATTGACTGAGACATCTGGGGGATCTGGGAATGGTGGCACGACCCTGGAGTTCCTCTCGCCTTTCCTTTGGAGAGCGCCTCCTCGAGAGATGCGACGGGAACGCCAGGAATTCTTTCCCTACCAGGCAGGGAAAGGATCCCTCCTCTCGAGGCAAGGAGGCGACAAGGGGCTCCTCTGGATGTGGGCGGGACTCTCGTGCTTCCTCTCGAGTGGAGACGGGTATGTCGGGGAACTTCTTGAGTTGCAGCAAGGGTGTGAAGGACCCTTAGGAGTTCCAGAGGTTAGGTGTGATTAGCCTCGAGACGCCGCAGCGGAAATGGGCCTCATCTGGGCTGGAGGGGAGAACCATCCTGGATTTTCTCGAGTTGCGGCAGGTGCTCTCGACTTATGACAGGGACCTCAGGGACCCGCTCTGGTGGCCTCAAGAAAGGCCAGTCCCCATGAGAGTTGCTGTGGGGCCTCTCGGGATTCCTTTCCCGTCGATGCCAGGGCCTCAGACCTTGTGTGGAGTCGGTGTCGGATCCTGAGTATTCCTCTCCAGTGCTGACATGCATCTTGGGTACTTCTGGAGTCTCACCAGGGGAGTCAGTCCTTGTCTCGAGTGGGGGCATGCACGTGCGCTTTCCTCCCGTGCTGTAGCAGCAGTGTCACACTTCCCTTCGCGAAGATCAGGGGATCAGGGGCTTTCCCTCGAGGCTTTCCCACGAGGCTTTCATACGAAGCTTTCCACTGCCAGCCACCGGTTTGGCACGTGCTGAAGTCCAGTGGCCACCTCAGTGGTGCACGAAGCCTCTCCCTGTCGCCGACGATCGAAAACGGTCACGTGGGGCTGTGGGAAGCTTCGTATGAAGCCTCGGAGGGAAAGCCCCTGATCCCCTGATCTTCGCGAAGGGAAGTGTGACACTGCTGCTACAGCACGGGAGGAAAGCGCACGTGCATGCCCCCACTCGAGACAAGGACTGACTCCCCTGGTGAGACTCCAGAAGTACCCCAAGATGCATGTCAGCACTGGAGAGGAATACTCAGGATCCGACACCGACTCCACACAAGGTCTGAGGCCCTGGCATCGACGGGAAAGGAATCCCGAGAGGCCCCACAGCAACTCTCATGGGGACTGGCCTTTCTTGAGGCCACCAGAGCGGGTCCCTGAGCGTCCCTGTCATAAGTCGAGAGCACCTGCCGCAACTCGAGAAAATCCAGGATGTTCTCCCCTCCAGCCCAGATGAGGCCCATTTCCGCTGCGGCGTCTCGAGGCTAATCACACCTAACCTCTGGAACCTCCTAAGGGTCCTTCACACCCTTGCTGCAACTCAAGAAGTTCCCCGACATACCCGTCTCCACTCGAGAGGAAGCACGAGAGTCCCGCCCACATCCAGAGGAGCCCCTTGTCGCCTCCTTGCCTCGAGAGGAGGGATCCTTTCCCTGCCTGGTAGGGAAAGAATTCCTGGCGTTCCCGTCGCATCTCTCGAGGAGGCGCTCTCCAAAGGAAAGGCGAGAGGAACTCCAGGGTCGTGCCACCATTCCCAGATCCCCCAGATGTCTCAGTCAATTCCAGGGAAACCTGTTTTCCCTGCAACTGCCTCGACTTTCAAGCCGAGGATCGACTCACACCATGGTGGCACGTGGAGCAGCCCTGTGGGAAAGCCTCGTGGGAAAGCCTCGTTGGAAAGCCTCGAGGGAAAGCCCCTGATCCCTTGATCCTCGCGAATGGAAGCGTGACACTGCTGCTACAGCTCGGGAGGAAAGCGCACGTGCATGCCCCGACTCGAGACGAGGACTGACTCCCCTGGGGGACTCCAGAAGTACCCCAAGATCCATGTCAGTACTGGATAGAAATCCTCAGGTCCGGCACCGTCTCCATACAAGATCTTAGGCCATGGCATCGACGGGAGAGAAATCCCGAGAGGCCCCCGAGCAATTCGCATGGGGACTGGCCTTTCCTGAGGCCACTAGAGCGGGTCACTGAGGTCCCCGTCGTAAGTCGAGAGCACCTGCCGCAACTCGAGACGATCCAGGAGGTTCTCCCCTCCAGGCGTGATGAGGCCCATTTCCGCTGAGGCGTCTCGAGGCTAATCACACCTAACCTCTGGAACTTCCGAAGGGTCATTCACACCCTTGCTGCAACTCAAGAAGTTCCCCAGACATACCCGGCTCCAATTGAGAGGAAGCACGAGAGTTCCCCCACATCCAAAGGAGCCCCATTTCCGCCTCCAAGCTCGAGAGGAGGGATCCTTTCCCATCGTGGTTGGGAATGAATTCCTGGCCTTCCCGTCGCATCTCAAGAGGAGGCGCTCTCCACAGGAAAGGCGAGAGGAACTCCAGGGTCGTGGCCACCATTCCCAGAGTCCCCCAGATGTCTCAGTCCATGTTTTCCCTGCACTGCCTCGAATTTCAAGGCCGAGGATCGACTCACACCACGGTGGCACGTGGGACAGCCCTGTGGGAAAGCCTCGTGGGAAAGCCTCGTGGGAAAGCCTATAGGGAAAGCCACAGATTCCCTTGATCCACGTAAAGGGATGCGTGACACTCCTGCTACAGCTCGGGAGGAAATCCTACCTGCATGCCCCCAATGGAGACGAGGACTGACGCCCCTGGGGAGACTCCAGAAGTACCCCAAGATCCATGTCGGCACTGGAGAGGAATCCTCAGGTTCACGCACCTACTCCACACAAGGTCTTAGGCCCCGGCATCGACGGGAGAGGAATCCCGAGAGGCCCCCGAGCAACTCGCACGGGGACTGGCCTTTCCTGAGGCCACCAGAGCGGGTCCCTGAGGTCCCCGTCGTAGATCGAGAGCACCTGCCGCAACTCGAAAAAATGCAGGAGGTTCTCCCCTCCAGGCGAGATGAGGCCCATTTCCGCTGAGGCGTCTCGAGGCTAATCATATCTAACATCTGGAACTTCCTAACGGTCCTTCACACCCTTGCTGCAACCCAAGAAATTCCCCGACTAACCCGTCTACACTCGAGAGGAAGCACGAGAGTCCCGCCCACCATCCAGAGGAGGCCCGTTTCCGCCTACCTATCTCGAGAGGAGGGATCCTTTCCCTGCGTGGTCGGGAAAGAATTCCCTGGGTTCCCGTCTCATCTCAAGAGGAGGCGCTCTCCACAGGAAAGGCGAGAGGAACTCCAGGGTCGTGCCACATTCACAGAGACCCCCAGATTTCTCAGTCCATTCCAGGGAAAACTGTTTTCCCTGCACTGCCTCGACTTTCAAGCCGAGGATCGACTCACACCATGGTGGCACGTGGGACAGCCCTGTGGGAAAGCCTACGTGGGAAAGCCTCGTGGGAAAGCCTCGAGTGAAAGCCACAGCTCCCTTGATCCACGAGAAGGGAAGCGTGACACTGCTGCTACAGCTCGGGAGGAAAGCGCACGTTCATGCCCCCACTCGAGACAAGGACTTACTCCCCTGGGAAGACTCCAGAAGAACCCCTAGATCCAAGTCATCACTGGAGAGGATTCCTCAGCTTCCGGCACCGACTACACACAAGGATTTAGGCCCGGCATCGAAGGGAGAGGAATCCGAGAGGCCCCGAGGAACTCGCATGGCTCCTGGCCCTTCCTGAGGCCACTAGAGCGGGTCCTGAGGGTCCCGTCGTAAGTCGAGAGCACCTGCCGCAACTAGAGAAAATCCATTAGGTTCTCCCTCCAGGCGAGATGAGGCCCATTTCCGCTGAGTCGTCTCGACGCTAATCACACCTAACCTCTGGAACTTCAAAGGGTCCTTCACACCCTAGCGCAACTCAAGAGTTCCAGGAGAGACCCGTCGCCACTCCATAGGAATCACCAGGGTACCACCCACATCCAGAGGAGCCCCAATTCCCCTCCTGGCTCAAATGAGGGATCCTTTCCCTGATTGGCCGGGAAAAATTCTGTCGTACCTGTCGGCAATCTCAAGAGGAGGCACGCTCCACAAGAAAGGTGAGAGGAACTCCAGGGTCGTTCACCATTCCAAGAGTCCCCCAGATGTCTCAGTCCTTTCCAGAGGAACTTGTTTACCCTTCACTGCCTCGACGTTCACGGGAGGACTGACTCACACGATGTTGGCACGTGGGACAGCCCTGTGGGAAAGCCTCGTGGGAAAGCCTCGAGGGAAAACAAGAAACCCCTTGATCAACCCAACGGGAAAATTGACTGTGCTCCTAATGCTCGGGAGAAAAGCGCACGTGCATGCCCCCATTGGAGATGAAGATGACTACCTTTGGAGACTCCAGTAGTACCCAAGATCCATGTCAGCACTGGAGAGGAAACCTCAGGTTCGGCACCGATTCCAAACAAGGTCTTAGGCCCCGTCATCGACCGGAGAGGAATCCCGAGAGGCCCCTTAGCAACTCCAAGTCGACTGGCATTACCTGAGCGGACCAGAGCGGGTTACATAAGTCCCGGTCGTAACTGGAGAGCACCTGCTGAAACTCGAGAAAACCCAGGAGGTTCTCCCTGCAGTCGAAATGAGGCCCATTTCCGCTGAGGCGTCTCAAGTCTAATCACACCTAACCTCTGGAACTTCCAAAGGGTCCTTCACACCCTTGCTGCAACTCAAGAAGATCCCCGACATACCCCTCTCCACTCGAGAGGAAGAACAAGAGTCCCGACCACATCCAGATGAGCCCCGTTTCAGCCTCGTACCTCGCGGGTCAGGTATCCTTTCCCTGTATGTTCCGGAAAGAATTCCGCGGTGTTCCCGTCGCATCTCATGAGGAGGCGCTCTCCACAGGAAAGGCGAGAGAAACTCCAGTGTCGTGCCATCATTCCAAGAGTCCCCCAGATATCTCAGTGTGCCGGTGTCCAGCCACGCTGCATCCAGGGAATTCGACGGATGGACGGCGTTGACGGTGGAAAGTCTTGTGTATTTATTAATGTAAGATTAGATTAAGAAATTATAGGGTAGTAAGAAGATTAACTGGAGGAAAAAGGCTGAATAGCTAGGTTTACGCGGAAGGCCAATAAAATTCCCGACAAGGAATTTTCTGGCGGACTCTGGGAATGGTGGCACGACCCTCGAGTTCCACTGTGACTTTCACACTAGGCTTTCCCACAGGGCTTTCCCACGAGTCTTATCCACAGGGCTGTCCCACGTGCCACCGTGGTGTGAGTCGATCCTCGGCTTGAAAGTCGAGGCAGGGCAGGGAAAACAGGTTTCCCTGGAATGGACTGAGACATCTGGGGGACTCTGGGAATGTGGCACGACCCTGGAGTTCCTCTCGCCTTTCCTGTGCAGAGCGCCTCCTCTTGAGATGCGACGGGAACGCCGGGAATTCTTTCCGACCACGCAGGGAAAGGATCCCTCCTCTCGACCTAGGAGTCGGAAACGGGTCTCCTCTGGATGTGGGCGGGACTCTCGTGCTTCCTCTCGAGTGGAGACGGGTATGTCGGGGAACTTCTTAGGTTGCAACAAGGGTGTGAAGGACGCTTTCGAAGTTCCAGTGGTAAGATGTGATTAGCCTCGAGACGCCTCAGCGGAAATGGGCCTCATCTCGCCGGAGGGGAGAACCTCCTGGATTTTCTCGAGTTGCGGCAGGTGCTCTCGACTTAGGTCGGGGACCTCAGAGACCCGCTCTGGTGGCCTCAGAAAAGGCCAGTCCCCATGCGAGTTGCTCGGGGGGCCTCTCGGTATTCCTCTCCCGTCGATGGCGGGGCCTAAGACCTTGTGTGGAGTCGGTGCCGGAACCTTAAGATTCCTCTCCGTGCTGACATGGATCTTGGGGTACTTCTGGAGTCTCCCCAGGGGAGTCAGTACTCTCGTCTCCATTGGGGGCATGCAGGTGCCATTTCCTCCCGAGGTGTAGCGGCAGTGTCACGTTTCCCTTCGCGTGGATCAAGGGATCTGTGGCTTTCCCTCGAAGCCTTCCCTCGAGGCTTTCCACGAGGCTTTCCCACTGGTCTGTCCCACGTGCCACCGTTGTGTGAGTCGATCCTCGGCTTGAAAGTCGAGGCAGTGCAGGGAAAACAGGTTTCCCTGGAATGGACGGAGATATCTGGGGACTCTGGGAATGGTGACACGACCCTGGAATTCCTCTCGAATTTCCAGTGGAGAGCGCCTCCTCTTGAGATGCGACGGGAACGCGGAATTCTGTCCCGACCACGCAGGGAAAGGATCCCTCCTCTCGAGCTATGAGGCGGAAACGGGGCTCCTCTGGATGTCGGCGGGTTCTCGTGCTTTCTCTCGAGTGGAGACGAGTATGTCGGGGAACTTCTTGAGGTGCAGCAAGGGTGTGAAGGACCCTCTGGAAGTTCCAGAGGTTAGGTGTGATTAGCCTCGAGATGACTCAACGGAAATGGGCATCATCTCGCCTGGACGGGAGAACCTCCTGGATTCTCTCGAGTTGCGGCAGGTGCTTTCGAGTTACGACGGGACCTCAGGGACCCGGTCTGGTGGCCTCAGGAAAGGCCTGTCCCCATGGGAGTTGCTCGGGGGTGTCTCCGGATATTCTCCATCGATGACGGGGCACAAGACCATGTGTGGTGTCGGTGCCGGAACCTTAGGATTCCTCCTCAGTGCTGACATGGACTTGGTACTTCTGGAGTCTCCCCAGGGAGTCAGTCCTCGTCTCGAGTGGGGGCATCCACGTGCGCTTTCCTCCCGAGTTGTAGAAGCAGTGTCACGCTTCCTTCCGTGGATCAAGGGATCTGTGGCTT
>NW_017200050.1:0-19455 GCF_001704415.2 Capra hircus
AATGCCTCCAGCATCAGAGTCTTTTCCAATGAGTCAACTCTTTGCATCAGGTGGCCAAAGTACTGGACTTTCAGCTTTAGCATCATTCCTTCCAAAGAAATGCCATGGCTGATCTTCAGAATGGACTGGTTGGATCTCCTTGCAGTCCAAGGGACTCTCAAGAGTCTTCTCCAACACCACAGTTTCTAAAGCATCAATTCTTCGCACTCAGCCTTCTTCACAGTCCAACTATCACATCCATACATGACTACTGGAAAAACCACAGCTTGACTAGATGGACCTTTGTTGGCAAAATAATGTCTCTGCTTTTGAATATGCTATCTAGGTTGATCATAACTTTTCTTCGAAGGAGTAAGCGTCTTGTAATTTCATGGCTGCAGTCACCATCTGCAGTGATTTTGGAGCCCCCAAAAATAAAGTCTGACAGTGTTTCTACTGTTTTCCCATCTATTTCCCATGAAGTGATGGGACCGGATGCCATGATCTTTGTTTTCTGAATGTTGAGCTTTAAGCAACTTTTTCACTCTCCTCTCTCACTTTCATCAAGAGGCTTTTTAGTTCCTCTTCACTTTCTGCCATAAGGGTGATGTCATCTGCATATCTGAGGTTATTGATATTTCTCCAGCAATCTTGATTCCAGCTTGTGTTTCTTCCAGTCCAGTGTTTCTCATGATGTACTCTGCATATAAGTTAAATAAGCAGGGTGACAATATACAGCCTGATGTACTCCTTTTCCTATTTGGAACCAGTCTGTTGTTCCATGTCCAGTTCTAACTGTTGCTTCCTGACCTGCATACAGATTTCTCAGAGGCAGGTTAGGTGGTCTGGTATTCCCATCTCTTTCAGAATTTTCCACAGTTTATTGTGATCCACATAGTCAAAGGCTTTGGCATAGTCAATAAAGCAGAAATAGATGTTTTTCTGGAACTCTCTTGCTTTTTCCATGATCCAGTGGATGTTGGCAATTTGATCTCTGGTTCCTCTGCCTTTCTAAAACCAGCTTGAACATCAGGAAGTTCATGGCTCACGTATTGCTGAAGCCTGGCATGGAGAATTTTGAGCATTACTTTACTAGCCTGTGAGATGAGTACAATTGTGCGGTAGTTGGAGCACTCTTTGGCAGTTTCAGATGTACAGCAAAGTAAACCAATTATATGTCTACACGCATCCACTCTTTCTGTTACATTCTTTTCCCATGGGCTCCCGTGGTGACTCCGACTGTAAAGCATCTGCCTGCAATGCAGGAGACCTGGGTTCAATCCCTGGGTTGGGAAGACCCCCTAGAGAAGGGAATGGCTAACCATTCCAGTATTCTCCAGCCTGGAGAATTCCATAGACAGAGGAGCCTTGCAGGCTACAGTCCATGGGGTCACAAAGAGTCAGACACAACTGAGCGACTTTCACTTTCCCATGTGTGGGCACTCTTTATAACAAAACTATTCAACCTTCAAATGTATCACAAGTATTTCCTCTTAGTGTGTTATTTACTGGCCAAGTTTTCTATGATATTTAAGTCTCTAATTTTATATAATCAACTGTCAAAAATTTCCTTTTCAGTTTTTGTACTTTTTTCTGAGGGTCACAATAGGCTTTTTTCTACACCATGAAAGATTTTTGTTTTGGTGCTATATTTTGTTTAGGTGCGCTCATATTTTATTCTTTATATTCTTTATTTGCATATTTAAACCATCTGGATTGTGTGTTGTATGAAGAAAGAATATAATTTTTTTCCTATTTTGACTAGCAAATTTTTCCAAACTATTGATTAATCTGTCAGTTATTCACTGATTTGAATTGCTTCCTTTTCTTCATTATATTTTCTGATTATTATTTCTTATGTATATAGTTAATTCTACATATTTTTTCTTATTTCTAACTATCTTACTGAATTCTAATGTTAAAGTATCAGTTATTTCTTTGAGTTTTCTATATAAGAATACTAAAATCATCAAAGAGAGATTTTAATATTTTTAGTTCTCATTTAAACACCAATGAATTTATACAGTTTTCTTCATAAGAGTTTTAGGTATTTCTTGCTAAATTTAGTTCCTATTTCTGTTGGGAAAAGACTATATAGGTGAATGTGGGTCTGTGTGTCTTATTGCATTAAGTAACACATCTTGAATAACAGTAAATAATGGGAGCTTCTTTCTTTAAATTTTTTTGCTGCCAGTGAATGCCCAGGTGGCATAGTGTTAAAGAATTCATCTGCCGATGCAGGAGACATGGGTTCGATCCCTGGGTTGGGAATAACCCCTGGAGGAGGAAATGGCAACACCCTCTCCAGTATTCTTACCTGGAAATCCTACAGACAGAGGAGCCTGGTGGGCTACCGTCCATGGGATTGTAAAAGAGCAACAAAGCACACATGCACGCTAGTGAATGCACATTTAAAATATTTGAGAGAATTGTCAAGTTTCCCTCTTAAAATTTTTTTCAATTTATATTCCCACTCAAATATCTAAGAGTGTCTACTTTCTATATCCATATTGGGAAAGAGTCATAATGTGTCATAATTCATCTGGGCATGAAATGAACATGGTCCTTGAAGCAGTAAATTAAGATCCATCCTAGCAGTCTTTTGTCATATTTCTCTCCTAGTCTTGCTTTCCCAGTGCACCAACTGTGGGCTCAAATTCTTTGCTTTGCTGCTGGCACTTTCTCCACTCAGCTCACAGCCTCCTATCTCGCCTCTATCTTGGCTCTAACTGAGCTGTTCCTCCCTCTTGTTTGGTTTGCTAACTCATCCCTACATGTAGGAGATGGAATTGGCCTGGTAAGTCAGATACTGGCCAAGTGGAGCAGAATGTGTCAAGGACTGGGTTTCCCGGGGACTGGAGCTGGAACCAAGTCAAAGTCCAGAGGTTGAAAAGCAGAAGTTACTCTGTACAAGCAAAATGAGGACCAAATGCAAACACTGGACTTGAGCTTTAAAACCCAGACACAGTCGGATCACTGCTGAGCTTATCAGCCTCTCTCTGACTTGGACCTAGGAAGAAATCTTTGTGCTGATTTCAAAGCTTAAATGAAAATGAAAATGAAAATTAGTGCCAAGTGAAGGTGTTACTATAATCATATATTAATATATAGTGAAAATTTTTTTTCCTGAGTGAATGTGCAGAAGTAGTATTCTAAGGCTGGTATCATGATTTTGTTTTACAAAGTCTTCAGGGACCTAGACAATTTGAAGCTTTCCACTTGACCATGCCTTTTCCTCAAGAACCAAAATGGAACCTTAGTTATCAAATCCGTGTTCCAAAAGTAGACTGAAAAAAGAGAAGAAGAAGGGTCAAAGAGGGCGTCTTTATGTTGGCCTAAGGTGCTGGCCAGGTTACTACCTTCTGTGCATCAAGACAGCTGCCCCTGATATAGAGAACAGGATGGAGGGATAGACTGAGAGTTTGGGGTTAGCAGATAAAAACTACTGTAAATAGAAAACAGAAGAAATTAACACAACATTGTAAATCAACTATACTTCAATTAAAAAAGAAAACAGATCACCTGCCGCCAGTGGAAGCTTCTTGAATGCTGGCCCAGGACACTTTCATTAGATCCATTTTCATTTATTCAGAACTCAGTCACTTAACCACAGCAAGTTGCAAGGGAGACTGAAAATGTAGACTTTATTCTGGGTGGCTATGTGCCAAGCTAGTAGTTCTATTACTGTGGAAGAGGAGAGAATGGATGTTGATGAGGCATTAGCAATTGTTGCCACCAGAGTCTACTACATTAGGGAATGAATTAGGCCTCATGGCTTAACAGAGAAAGACAAACACGTAAATGAACAAATGTAATAAATTCTTATATTATAGCTATAATTGGGTGAAGTACACAAGAGGAAGCTGGGGTACAAAGGAAAAGTTGATCGGTTCTACCGGGAAGGGGAATGATGGGAAGGTTTTATAGAAGATGCTTTAACCAAGTCTTTGAAGTTGAGTATGTTTTTGCCAGGTGCTTTATAAGCTAGGATATTTGAAACTGTAGGAGCAGCTTAAGCATAGAACAGAAAATGATGGGGTGCCTTCAAATATATGGAAGTGTTTCCATCCAGCTGATAAGTACAAGATAAGTGAGTAGTACAGGTAAACATTAGTCTGGAGAAGTATGCAGGTCCAGAAAATAAATAGCCAGGTATACCCTACTTAAGAGTTTGGACTTTAATGTCTAAGTAATAGGGAGAATATTTGAGTTATAGAAGTATGAAATTTTGAAAAATAATTGGAAAGGAGTATGACTGGATGAAAGCTGTACGGAGAATGTGTTGAGGAAGTCTTGTAGGTTCTTAGTACGGATGTCTAGATGACTGAGGCATCACTTTCAGATTGTTCAAAGAAACAGAAACAGTCGGATGGTGGGGTGCTGGCTAGTCTGGAGTCGATAGGGAAGACCGGCAGGCTAGACATTCTCAAGCAGCAGCTGAGCTGATGCTGCTGTCTTCAGGCCTAATATCTTCTCCAGGAAAGCCTCAGTTTTGCTTTGCAACTGACTAGATGAGATCTACTCAGATTATAAAGATATTCTCCTTTACTTAAAGTCAACTGATGGTAGATGTTAACCACATTTACAGAATACTTTCTCAGCAAGACCTAGATTAGTGTTTATTTGATAACTGGGTACCCCATGGACAGAGGAGCCTGGTGGGCTGCAGTGCATGGGGTCGCTAAGAGTTGGACATGACTGAGCAACTTCACTTTGACTTTTCACTTTCATGCATTGGAGAAGGAAAAAGGCAACCCACTCCAGTATTCTCGCCTAGAGAATCCCAGGGATGGGGGAGCCCGGTAGGCTGCCGTCTACGAGGTTGCACAAAGTCGGACACGACTGAAGCGACTTAGCAGCAGCACAGCCTAGGCAAATTGACATTTAAAACATTACAGGGACTTCTCTTGTGGTTCAGTGGCTAAGGCTCTGTGCTCCCAATTCAGGTGGCCCAGATTCTGTCCCTGGTCAGGGAACTATATACCATATGCCTCAACTAAGGGTTTGCATATGGCAACTCAAGGTCTCGCATGCTGCAACTAAGACCCAGCATGGCCAAAAACATAAATATTTTTTTAAAAAAACCACTATGGATGGTGACATTATTAATTATACAGAGACTATAGGAGAAGCAAATTTGGTAGCTAATGAGAAAAAAACCTGTTTGGTTTTGGACACGCTGAGACTCAGGAACCTACAGTCCCTCTAGTTGGAATGGAGATACTGTAGGGCTTTTTAGAATATGTTCTGGATTAGAACTTTAGAGTGAGGTAGTTCAGACCACAAGTGTGGGTAAGACTCCACAGGATGAGTTCAAGGGGTCATGGAAGTGAGTTAAGGGGATGGGCCAGAGATTCAAGGCAGCAGGGAGTGGTGAGAACTATGGCAAATGTCCAGCAACCTCTATTTAGTTCCAACTAATTAGCTATGCAGAAGTGTTGGTCTAGTGTTGTCAAATCTTTCTACGTTTTAAAAGAACCTGAAAAATCCAAATAAATAAGTGAAAAGTTCTACTTTTAAATACTGTTTCTTAAATTTGCCTGAAATGCTGTTGAGCCCAAATTGAATATATCTGTGGACTGTATCCAGTTTGTAGGCTCCTACTTTGAGAACTCTGAAGAGGAGTAAAGAGTGAAGAAGAGTTTTAACAGTGGACAAAACTCTGGGAGCTCCAATACTTAAGGGTCAATATGAGAAGGTGTCAATTGCCTGATGTAAGGTCTAAAATGAGGTCATAAAATATGACCATTGAAAGTCAGTTGGTGAATTAGCCTGTGAATTATTGCAATAGTAGAGTGGAAGTAAAAGTTGGATTATACATGTTGGAGAACATTGAGACTATTTTTCAAGACCAGCCTCATAAATATTTTTTTTTCACAGAAGCAAGTTAGTAACTCCTACCTCACTTTTAGCTTTTGAGAACACAGTGTACATTTCTTGCTCCCTTCATGGGTCTGTGCTCAAACTGAGGGAATATGTGGTTCTATGGTCCTCAAACATTTTGATCTTCCTGCTTCTTACAGTTCAAGAGGTGCAAACAAAAAATATCAAATAAACAATAAGCATAATTTATTTCTACCAATCAATTATATGTAAGTTTATGCAAAGCAATCAATAAAAAGAATGTATTGCAACAGTTTATGAACACTGCCCCAGACAGGATCACTGCAACTTCACATATTCAGCAAAAGAATACAATTTACACAAAACACTCATTCTTCCTCAGACTCTCTAACACCTTCGGAGAGGAAGTTCATACAAAGGCCAAGAAAGCTGAAGTTTGTAGCATCTATACTTGTCAAATGACAAATCAGTAATTGATCACCAGTCACACCTGTATTTTTCTATGTTTTAAAAACCAGAAAGATGAAAAAGTGTCCAATGCAATTGAAATTGTTTCTGCCCATGAATGGGGAAGAAGTGCTGCTTCGTGTGTGTGCTTGTGTGTGTATATATACACATGAATGAAAACCTTCATTTCCTAATGGGTTTATGCCAATCAGCAGGACTCTGCAAGCTGCTTTCATGCTCCATGAACAAAGCTGCATTCTCAGCATCAAGCTTAGATGGCAGTCAGAAGTAACTCTTCTCTGGAAATAAATGCAGTCTCTAGGGACTCACCCAAGCCAAAGCGCGGGGGAAGCATCCCATATGAGTAGAAAGCTAGAGGAATGAAGAAAAGTCTATTGCCCATAGATGTCTCAACCCTGTAACCAAAATTCCCTTTAAATTCCATGTGAACTGGACTGTGTGCTCAGTCATGTCAGACTCTTTGCGACCCCACGGACTATAGCCTGCCAGACTCCTTTGTCCATGGAATTTTCCAGGCAAGAACACTAGAGTGGGTTGCCATTTTCTTCTCCAGGGGATTTTCCTGACCCAGGGATCAAACCTACATCTCCTGCATTGGCAGGCAAATTCCTTACCACTAGGCCACTTGGGAAGCCCCCCTAAATTTCATCAGTTCAGTTCAGTCCCTCAGTCGTGTCCGACTCTTTGCGACCCCATGAATTGCAGCACGCCAGGCCCCCCTGTCCATCACCAACTCCCGGAGTTCACCCAAACTCATGTCCGTTGAGTTGGTGATGCCATCCAGCCATCTCATCCTCTGTCGTCCCCTTCTTCTCCTGCCCCCAATCCCTCCCAGCATCAGGGTATTTTCCAATGAGTCAACTTATCACATGAGGTGTCCAAAGTATTGGAGTTTCAGCTTTAGCATCATTCCTTCCAAAGAACACCCAGGACTGATCTCTTCTGAATGGACTGGTTGGATCTCCTTGCAGTCCAAGGGACTCTCAAGAGTCTTCTCCAACACCACAGTTCAAAAGCATCAATTCTTTGGTGCTCAGCTTTCTTCACAGTCTGACTTTCACATCCATACATGACCACTGGAAAAACCATAGCCTTGACTAGACAGACCTTAGTTGGCAAAGTAATGTCTCTGCTTTTGAATATGCTATCTAGGTTGGTCATAACTTTCCTCCCAAGGAGTAAGTGTCTTAATTTCATGGCTTCCAATCACCATCTGCAGTGATTTTGGAGCTCCAAAAAATAAAGTCTGACACTGTTTCCACTGTTTCCCCATCTATTTCCCATGAAGTGATGGGACCGGATGCCATATTCTTCGTTTTCTGAATGTTGAGCTTTAAGTCAACTTTTTCACTCTCCACTTTCACTTTCATCAAGAGGCTTTTTAGTTCCTCTTCACTTTCTGCCATAAGGGTGGTGTCATCTGCATATCTGAGGTTATTGATTTTTCTCCCGACAATCTTGATTCCAGCTTGTGTTTCTTCCAGCCCAGCGTGTTTCTCATGGTATTTCACTAACTGTGGATGAATATAGGTTAACAAGCTTAAAATGCAAAATCCCAGTCAGGAAAAAGCAATGATTCACACTTCGAGTTTGATTAGGTGGTTTTTCTGTTTACACTTCTTTGAGATCAGCAGATATGACAGAATGTGAGTTTCATGGAAAAGAAAACTGGAGAGAAAACAGTGATTGTCTTGGAAGTGGAGAGACTTCAGAGGAGGCAGGGAGAAGTCACTCAGCAGAGAAGACAGCAGACTCCTCGGGAGCAGGGAAGGGGAGATCTGGGTAAGGATGAGATGAGGGTTAGGAGACAGAGGATAAGAACCAAGAAACTGAAGTGAAATGCTGAGTAGTGAAGATGAATTTTATTTATGATCCATTGCCACGTGACTCTCCTTGTGATTAGGTGATGAAGTGCTTTTCCTGGTGGCAATTTAACTGGCAGCTGCCTGGGTTGGGGTGGGGGATAGTGAGAATAGGAGAGGAGAGTGATTGATCCCATCCAGAGGTGCTGGGCTAAAGTGAAAGTGAGGAAGAAACCAATGAAAATATCTCAAATTAATGAAGAGACCATGGTAGTTGAAGAATGAATTATCAGAGTACTTCCACAGAAGTCATTTCTTTTTCTTAATTTTATTTTTAAAATTTTATTTTTAACTGAAGGGTAATTGCTTTACAGTATTGTTTTTGTTTCTACCAAACTTCAATATGAATCAGCCATAGGTGTATCATTTCTAACATCTTCATTGGAGAGGGATGTTTCTCAGACCTGATTGTTCCATTTGACTAAACTTAAACTGAAACTCTGTATATGTTGTTGCTATTCAATTGTTCAGCCATGTTTAACTCTTATGACCTATGGACTACAGCATGCCAGCCTTCCCTGTCCTTCACTGTCTTCTGGAGTTTGCTAAAACTCATGTCCATTGAGTCGATGATGCCATCCAACTATATCATCCTCTGTTGCCCCCCTCTCCTCCTGCCCTCAATCTTTCCCAGCATCAGGGTGTTTTCTAAGGAGTCAGCTCTTCACATCAGGTGGCCAAAGTATAGGAGCTTCAGCTTCATTATCAGTCCTTCCAATGAATATTCAAGACTGATTTGATCTCCTTGCAGTCCAAGGGACTCTCAAGAGTCTTCTCCAACACCACAGTTCAAAAGCATCAATTCTTGGGCACTCAGCATTCTTTATGGTCCAACTCTCACATCCATATATTACTACTGGAAAAACCATAACTTTGACTATGTGACTCTGTGTATGTACATCCATCCATATAAATATATATGTATGGGTTGCCATTTCCTTCTCAAGCGGATCTTCCCAACCCAGGGATCAAACCCTGGTCTCCCGCATAGTTGGCAGATGCTTTACTGTCTGAGCTACCAGGGATGATCTAAATATATATATATATAGATATGATAGCTAATACAATGTAATTGTACAATTACTCTCACTTGTAACCTGACTTTAATTTATCAGAGGTTGTTTTTTATAGGTGACTGAAACACAAGCTGGAATCAAGACTGCTGGGAGAAATATCAATAACCTCAGATATGCAGATGACACCACCCTTATGGCAGAAAGTGAAGAGGAACTAAAAAGCCTCTTGATGAAAGGGAAAGAGGAGAGCGAAAAAGTTGGCTTAAAGCTCAACATTCAGAAAAGAAGATCATGGCATCTGGTCCCATCATTTCATGGGAAATAGATGGGGAAACAGTGTCAGACTTTATTTTGGGGGGCTCAAAAATCACTGCAGATGGTGACTGCAGCCATGAAATTAAAAGACGCTTACTCCTTGGAAGGAAAGTTATGACCAGCCTAGACAGTATATTCAAAAGCAGAGACATTACTTTGCCAACTAAAGTCCGTCTAGTCAAGGCTATGGTTTTTCCAGTAGTCACGTATGGATGTGAGATTTGGACTGTGAAGAGGCTGAGCTCCAAAGAATTGATGCTTTTGAACTGTGGTGTTGGAGAAGACTCTTGAGAGTCCCTTGGACTGCAAGGAGATCCAACCAGTCCATTCTGAAGGAGATCAACCCTGGGATTTCTTTGGAAGGAATGATGCTAAAGCTGAAACTTCAGTACTTTGGCCACCTCATGTGAAGAGTTGACTCATTGGAAAAGACTTTGATGCTGGGAGGGATTGGGGGCAGGAGGAAAAGGGGATGACCGAGGATGAGATGGCTGGATGGCATCACTGACTCGATGGACGTGAGTCTGAGTGAACTCCAGGAGTTGGTGATGGACAGGGAGGCCGGGCGTGCTGCAATTCATGGGGTCGCAAAGAGTCGGACATGACTGAGCGACTGAACTGAACTGATAGTTGTGTTAGTTTTGGGATTTTAAACGTTATTTACTATAATTTTTATGTCAGGGAAGGAGTTGAAAACTGGTGCTTAATTATCTTTAATATCTTATTTTCACATACAGATTACAGTGCTTTTTTAAAAAACTGAACAGTGAAAGGACATTTAATCTTTCAATCTTTACAAATTCCCTGAGGAAAACATTAGTATTTCTATTTTACTAAAAGAAAAAGAAACTGAGGATCAGATAAGTTGAATAATTAGGTTGCCTAACCCCAAGTGCAGCACTAGCCTCTGAGCCAAAAATCTGGGCACGGTATCAGGATATCTTTTTGTTGGGCTTCAGGATCATTCTCATCACTGTAGAAAGAGAAAAACGACTTCCCTCTCCCCTCTCTTTGTGACTCTGTTTGAGCTATTTATTCCCATGAGATATTCAGAGGGCACCTGAAGGAGGCAAGCAATTAGTAAATAGTCTTATTAAGGTAAACAAATACCATATAGAAGGCCCAGAGTTTGATTAAAATTATAACTACTGGGACTTTCCTGGTGGTCCAGTGGTTGAAACTTCAGCTTCCAATATAAGGAATGTGATTTTTGGTCCCGGGCAGGCAGCTAAAATCCCACACACCTTGTGGCCAAAAAAACAAAATGTTTAAAAAAAAAAACAAAAAACAGAACAATATTGTAACACATTCAACAAGGACTTTAAAAATGGTCCACATCAAGAAAAATCTTCTAAAAGAATAAAATTATAACTATTGACTTGTAAAAGAGTAAAAGAGAACCCTAGATTTCTGACAAGTTGGCTATCCACGTGTTTCTGTAGTATCCATGACTGAGGCCTGGCAAATCTTGTCTTCACATTTGTTGTCAAAGTGAAAATTCAGCTCATTGTCTTGCTCTGAAGATTCAGTAAAATCAAAAGAGGTAAAGAGTGTGACTAAATATGATAAAAATGGAAGAACTCTGTGTCAGATATGAAAACTCAGGGAGGCCCATTATATTCTTACATTGCTGTTTCTCTTAAGCTTCTCAGGGCATGCTAAATTTTTGCAAAAAAAAGTCAGGAGGTTTAGAAACCACACAGAGAAACATTCCTTGGAAAGAGGAACTCTTCAATGGTCTAAGATTACAGATCCTTGAATTGGAATGGTATGCAGTTGAGTTTTCCATTCACAGTTCCAGGAAAAAATGGGATTTTTTTCCCATTAAGAATACTGTTATTTAGTTATTTTGAAGTATACAGTACATACATGCTTTTTTTTCCCCTAAAACCACTAGATTTCACAAGAAGCACACATTTGAGTATTTCAAACCTTCTCTGTTGACTTTAGATTAGACCTGAGACAACTGTAGAAAAAATTTCAAGTACAGAACAGAAGCAGATGCATCCATCATATGGCTCATAAAGTGTTTAAATTTACTATTTACTTCTTGACAATGACTCAGCATTCATATCCATAATAAAAAATGCTGCTCAAGAACTGCCAATAAATATTGGAAAGGCTGAACTTTCTAGTTACAGTTCAGTAATTATTTTATCCTGAGGAAACTTTTCTTAAGTCTTGATAGCAAAGAGAAAAGTGCTTTTAAAACCTTAAAAGAATCTTAATTAATAAAAATTAATTAGAGCACTGCCCTTTAAATCAATTTTCCTTTTGCTCTACCCAAATGAGTTGCTTAAGATCTCTAAATCTCAGTTTGTTGTTGTTGTTTTAGTTGCTAAGCTGTGTCCAACACTTTGGCGACCCCATGGACGGGAGCTTGCCAGGCTCCTCTGTCCATGGGATTTCCCAGGCAGGAATACTGGAATGGGTTGCCATTTCCTTCTCCAGGCGATCTTCCTGACCTAGGGATCAAACTTGTGTCTCCTGCTTGGCAGGCGGATTCTTTAACACTGAGCCATCTGGGAAGGAAACTAGTAACAGCTCAACCAAAGCATATTCAGTTGCAAAGAAAAACTACTCGGCTCAAAATGGCAAAAGGGAACAAAAAGAATGCATTGACCCTCCAGGATTAGCCATGCATTGGTGTGTCTGGATTCTGGTTTATATGTTGTCACTGCTACAGACTAAAAGTTTCTGTCCCCCACCAAAAAACTCATATGCTGAAATTTAATTCTCAATGTGATGGTATTTTGAGGTGTGGTTTGGGGGAGGTGATTAGGTCATGAAAGTCAAGAGATGACCTCATAAAAGAGACTGCAGAGAGCACCCCTGCCCTTCCTTCCAAGTAAGGACACATCAAGGAAATGACGTCCATGAACTAGGAAGCAGGTTCTCACTAGACAGCAATAGGCCAAGCAACTTGATCTTGGACTTCCCATTCTCGAGAACTAAGAGAAAATTAATTTCTGCCGTTTATAAGCTACCCAGTTTATGGTATTCTGCTATAGCAGCCCGAATAGACTAAGGACTATGCCAAAACTAATGCCCTGACTCTGCTTTCTCCTGTTAGACCCAACGCTCAGGCAGGTTTTCCTCATGGGGTGAGATGGCCTCCAACAACTCCAGCTTATATCCAGCGAACTTCAGAAACAGAAGGTCTATTTCTCAATTGTTGCAACAGTAGTCAAATCATCAATTGGCAATGACTCTGATTAGTATGATTTGGATGTTGTGATTGTTTCTGAACCACTCCTTGCAATAAGGAGTTTTGAAGTGTTATTAGCCGGGTCTAGGCCATATGCCCTTCCCAATAAATTAGAGGTAGAGCCAACTCCACCCAGCAGTTCCTCCTAGAAAATCTGGATGGTATGATGATGCATAGAGAGTGACTGTGATGATAACCTAATATATGTACATAAGATATTATGCAAACATAAGGATCCTTATTATGCCAGATGTTGATATCTCTAACAGACTCTTTATTGTTCAGTAATGACATCTGAGATGTTGTAACTTGAAACATCTGAGTTCTACATCTTTTGAAGGTCTCTGTTTCAGTTTGCCAAATTCTCCCCTGTAGTTATGGTGGCAAATTCTCATAGAGCTGAGAAAGAAGAAGAGAACCACTAAGTATTATTACCTTTTGCATAAGGATCTGAATTTCTCCAGAAGAATTAGAAAGCCTTTGGCATCCATGTAACAGGGTGTCTTAAATGAGTAGGAGAAAATAGTATGATCTTATTTTGCAGTTACAAAATACTGTAAATGATTCATTCTTTGAACAGTAAATCTGTGTGGAAGCACAAATGCTGACGATTGGTATTGTCTATTTATTTATGCACTTACCTGAAAACTAGCTCTCTGTGAATTGTTGTAGAGACTGGCCAGATGGTCATCAATCCTCCTTCCCATTTGTAGGCAGTCATAGGATCAAATTTAACAGCCTCTTTGTATTGGGCTGAGACCACATGACTCTGTTTATCAATGGAATGTGGGCAGAGGTGATCTGCTTCTCAGCCTAATCCTTTCTTATCTCTCCTTGCTATTCTTTGGAACTCTGCATTCAGATGCTTCTATCTTTCTTTTTCTCCTTTGCTTTGCACTTCTCTTTTTTTCACAGCTATTTGTAAGGCCTCCTCAGACAGCCATTTTGCTTTTTTGCATTTCTTTTCCATGGGGATGGTCTTGATCCCTGTCTCCTGTGCAATGTCACGAACCTCATTCCATAGTTCATCAGGCATTCTGTCTATCAGATCTAGTCCCTTAAATCTATTTCTCACTTCCACTGTATAATCATAAGGGATTTGATTTAGATCATACCTGAATGGTCTAGCGGTTTTCCCTACTTTCTTCAATTTAAGTCTGAATTTGGCAATAAGAAGTTCATGATCTGAGCCACAATCAGCTCCCCAATCTTGTTTTTGTTGACTGTATAGAGCTTCTCCATCTTTGGCTGCAAAGAATATAATCAATCTGATTTCGGTGTTGACCATCTGGTGATGTCCATGTGTAGAATCTTCTCTTGTGTTGCTGGAAGAGGGTGTTTGCTATGACCAGTGTGTTCTCTTGGAAAAAACTCCATTAGCCTTTGCCCTACTTCATTCCATACTCCAAGGCCAAAATTTGCCTGTTACTCTAGGTGTTTCTTGAATTCCTACTTTTGCATTCCAGTCCCCTATAATGAAAAGGGCATCTTTTTTGGGTGTTAGTTCTAAAAGGTCTTGTAGGTCTTCATAGACCTACAAATAGGTTCTTACAAATAGCTATGAAAGAAGAGAAATGAAAAGCAAAGGAGAAAAGGAAAGATATAAGCATCTGAATGCAGAGTTCCAAAGAATAGCAAGGAGAGATATGAAAGCCTTCCTCCAGTGATCAATGCAAGGAAATAGAGAAAAACAACAGAATGGGAATGACTAGAGATCTCTTCAAGAAAATTAGAGATACCAAGGGAACACTTCATGCTAAGATGGGTTCAAAAAAGGACAGAAATGGTATGAACCCTAACAGAAGCAGAAGATATTAAGAAGAGGTGGCAAGAATACACGGAAGAACTGTACAAAAAAGATCTTCACGACCCAGATAATCACGATGGTGTGGTCATTCACCTAGAGCCAGACATCCTGGAATGTGAACTCAAGTGGGCCTAAGAAAGCATCACTATGAACAAAGCTAGTGGAGGTGATGGAATTCCAGTTGAGCTATTTCAAATCCTGAAAGATGTTGCTGTGAAAGTGTCAATCCCAAAGAAAGGCAATGCCAGAGAATTCTCAAACTACAACACAATTGCACTCATCTCACACGCTAGTAAAGTAATGCTCAAAATTCTCCAAGCCAGGCTTCAGCAATACATGAACTGTGAACTTCCTGATGTTCAGGCTGGTTTTAGAAAAGACAGAGGAACCAGAGATCAAATTGCCAGCATCCACTGGATCATGGAAAAAGCAAGAGAATTGCAGAAAAACATCTATTTCTGTTTTATTGACTATGCCAAAATCTTTGACTGTGTAGATCACAATAAACTGGAAAATTCTGAAAGAGATGGGAATACCAGACTACCTGACCTACCTCTTGAGAAATCTGTATGCAGGTCAGGAAGCAACAGTTAGAACTGGGCATGAAACAACAGACTGGTTCCAAATAGGAAAAGGAGTACATCAAGGCTGTATACTGTCACCTTGCTTATTTAACTTCTATGCAGAGTACATCATGAGAAACGCTGGGCTAGAAGAAGCCCAAGCTGGAATCAGGATTGCCGGGAGAAATATCAATAACCTCAGATATGCAGATGACATCACCCTTATGGCAGAAAGCGAACAGGAGCTAAAAAGCCTCTTGATGAAAGTGAAAGAGGAGAGTGAAAAAGTTGGCTTAAAGCTCAACATTCAGAAAACGAAGATCATGGCATCTGGTCCCATCACTTCATGGCACATAGTTGGGGAAACAGTGGAAAGTGTCAGACTTTATTTTGGGGGTTCTAAAATCACTGCAGATGGTGATTGAAGCCATGAAATTAAAAGATGCTTACTCCTTGGAAGGAAAGTTATGACCAACCTAGATAGCATATTCAAAAGCAGAGATATTACTTTGCCAACAAAGGTCCATCTAGTCAAGGCTATGGTTTTTCCAGTGGTCATGTATGGATGTGAGGGTTGGACTGTGAAGAAAGCTGAGCACTGAAGAATTGATGGTTTTGAACTGTGGTGTTGAAGACTCTTGAGAGTCCCTTGGACCACAAGGAGGCCCAACCAGTCCATCTTAAAGGAGATCAGTCCCTAGGTGTTCATCGGAAGGACTGATGCTAAAGCTGAAACTCCCAGTACTTTGGCCACCTCATGCCGAAGAGCTGACTCATTGGAAAAGACTCTGATGCTGGGAGAGATTGGGGGCAGCAGGAGAAGGGGACGGCAGAGGATGAGATGGCTGGATGGCATCACCGACTCAATGGACATGAGTCTGAGTGAACTCCGGGAGTTGGTGATGGACAGGAAAGGCCTGGCGTGCTGCGATTCATGGGGTTGCAAACAGTCGGACACAACTAAGTGACTGAACTGAACTAACTGAGGCCTAATCCTTAAAATATCTTGAGCAACTCTTCAGCCCTATCACCAAATGTGACACCCTCAGAAGTCATCTATAAGATAGCCGATTTTTAAGACTGTAGGAGCCTGAATCATTGAGCTAGCAGGAGCTCTGACAAGGGAAACCACTAGATCAACTTTGAAATGTTTCAAAAGAGTGAATTTTTATCGTATTAAGTCTATGATTTGGGTTTTTTTTTTTTTTAACAACCTAGGCTTAATAGAATGAGCAAGTCTGGAAAAAAAAAGTCAATGTCACTAATAATAACACTGCTTCAGATCCAGCAAATTTATGTAGAAGAACATGAATTTACCAATAGCAGCAACTGATTCAGCCTTCTCTAGACCTTAGAGGAAGTGTTCCTTGTCTTTTCTATCTTCAGAATGAAAACAGCTGCAGAAATCGTTACCAAATTTGACTTCATTATTTATGCATTTTTTAAATCATAAAAATACTATGCACCAAGATTTTGCTAAAAACTGGCAGTGTACCTACAAACTCTCAAAAACAAGATATACAAATTGAATCCATCATCTTTCCCTATACCTTTGAAGGACATCATCATCTATCTAATCAGCCAGGCCAAAAATACAGGATCATTCTTAATTCTTATTTCTCTTTAACTGGGCCCTGTAGACCTTGTTGTTGTTGTTTAGCTGCTTAGTCACGCCTGACTCATTTACGACCCATGGGCTATAGCCCATCAGACTCCTCCGGAATGCATAGCCATTCGCTTCTCCAGGAGATCTTCCCCCACCCAGGGGAAGTCTTCAAGTCTCCTGCATTGTAGGCAGATTCTTTACTGTCTGAGTCACCAGGGAAGCTCTCCCATAATTCTTTAATCTGTATATTTCTCTCCCTTCTCATCATCTCTCTTTGGAAACCTTTGTGACTTTGGATTAGACAAGGGATTTCTTAGATATGACACAGGCATTGTCCATAAAAGAAGAAATGGAAAAGTGAAAACATTCATCAAAAGAGAAAGAAAAACAAGCCACAGACAGATAGAAAATATTTGTAAATCAGGATAATTAATAAAAATTATATCCAGAATACTTAAAGAACTCTCCAAAACTCAACAATAAGAAATAATTCATTTTTTAAATAAATGAGTCAAAATTCTGAACAGACCACTTTACAGCTAATCAGCATATGAAATGATGCTCAGAGACATAATTCATTAGAGAAATGCAAGTTAAAACCACAATAGCGTGCCACTACAGACCCATTACAATGGTTAAAATTAAAGGACTGACCATGCCCAATGTTAGCAAGGATGTGGCAGAATAACAATTCTCATAAAATGATAATGGGAATGGAAAATATTTGAAAATATTTTGACAGTTTCTTAAGAAGTTAAATGTATACCAACCACACGATCCAGACATTTTAGTCCTAGGTATTTACTCAAGAGAAATAATATCATGTATTTCTTCCAAAACCTCTACATGAATGTTCATAGAAGCTTTATTTGTAATAAATAAAAAACTACAAACCATTTAAATATCCATTAACAGGTGAATAGATAATAATGAAAATACAATCAGCATTGACAAAAAATGAACTACTGATGTATATGACTGTTCATGGGGTTCTCAAGGCAAGAATATTGAAGTGGCTTGCCATTCCCTTCTCCAGAACAGTATGAAAAGGCAAAATGATAGGATACCAAAAGAGGAACTCCCCAGGTCATTAGGTGCCCAATATGCTACTGGAGATGAGTGGAGAAATAACTCCAGAAAGAATGAAGGGATGGAGCCAAAGCAAAAACAATAACCAGTTTTGGATGCGACTGGTGATAGAAGTAAGATCCATGCTGTAAAGAGCAATATTGCATAGGAACCTGGAATGTCAGGTCTATGAATCAAGGCAAATTGAAAGTGGTCAAACAAGAGATGGCAGGAGTGAACGTTGACATTCTAGAATCAGCGAACTAAAATGGACTGGAATGGGTGAATTTAACTCAGATGACCATTATATCTACTACTGCGGGCAGGAATCCCTCAGAAGAAATGGAGTAGCCATCATGGTCAACAAAAGAGTCCAAAATGCAGTACTTGGATGCACTCTCAAAAACGACAGAATGATCTCTGTTCATCTCCAAGGCAACCATTCAATATCACAGTAATCCAAGTCTATGCCCCAACCAGTAATGCTGAAGAAACTAAAGTTGAACGGTTTTATGAAGACCTACAAGACCTTTTAGAACTAACACCCAAAAAAGATGTCCTTTTCATTATAGGGGACTGGAATGCAAAAGTAGGAAGTCAGGAAACACATGGAGTAACAGGCAAATTTGGCCTTGGAGTATGGAATGAAGCAGGGCAAAGACTAATGGAGTTTTGCCAAGAAAATGCACTGGTCATAGCAAACACCCTCTTCCAGCAACACAAGAGAAGATTCTACACATGGACATCACCAGATGGTCAACACCGAAATCAGATTGATTATATTCTTTGCAGCCAAAGATGGAGAAGCTCTATACAGTCAACAAAAACAAGATTGGGAGCTGATTGTAGCTCAGATCATGAACTCCTTATTGCCAAATTCAGACTTAAATTGAAGAAAGTAGGGAAAACCGCTAGACCATTCAGGTATGATCTAAATCAAATCCCTTATGATTACACAGTGGAAGTGAGAAATAGATTTAAGGGCCTGGATCTGATAGACAGAATGCCTGATGAACTATGGAATGAGGTTCGTGACATTGCACAGGAGACAGGGATCAAGACCATCCCCATGGAAAAGAAATGCAAAAAAGCAAAATGGCTGTCTGGGGAGGCCTTACAAATAGTTGTGAAAAGAGAGAGGTGAAAAGCAAAGGAGAAAAGGAAAGATATAAGCATCTGAATGCAGAGTTCCAAAGAATAGCAAGAAGAGATAAGAAAGCCTTCTTCAGTGATCAGTGCAAAGAAATGGAGGAAAAGAACAGAATGGGAAAGACTAGAGATCTCTTCAAGAAAATTAGAGATACCAAGGGAACATTTCATGCAAAGATGGGCTCGATAAAGGACAGAAATGGTATGGACCTAACAGAAGCAGAAGACATTAAGAAGAGGTGGCAAGAATACACGGAAGAACTGTACAAAAAAGATCTTCACGACCCAGATTATCATGATGATGTGATCACTAATCTAGAGCCAGACATCTTGGATGTGAAGTCAAGTGGGCCTTAGAAAGCATCCACCAACAAAGCTAGTGGAGGTGATGGAATTCCAGTTGAGCCTATTTCAAATCCTGAAAGATGATGCTGTGAAAGTGCTGCACTCAGTAAGTCAGCACATTTGAAAACTCAGCAACAAAAGCTAGTGGAGGTGATGGAATTCCAGTTGAGCTATTTCAAATCCTGAAAGATGATGCTGTGAAAGTGCTGCACTCAGTAAGTCAGC